>NW_028320349.1:0-108185 GCF_062004578.1 Staurois parvus | reverse complement strand
TATCGAACACAAAATATTTATAGAATATTTTTCATGCGATGAATCTGCAGATTAAAAATGCATTTTTTTTTTTTTATCTGTTGTTATCGAACACAAAATATTTTTAGAATATTTTTCTTGCGATGAATCCGCAGATTAAAAATGCAATATTTTTTTAATATATATATAAATTGTTATCGAACACAAAATATTTATAGAATATTTTCCATGCGATGAATCCGCAGATTAAAAATGCAATTTTTTTATTTTTTTTATCTGTTGTTATCGAACACAAAATATTTCTAGAATATTTTTCATGCGATGAATCCGCAGATTAAAAATGCAATTTTTTTTTTTTTATCTGTTGTTATCGAACACAAAATATTTATAGAATGTTTTTTATGCGATGAATCCGCAGATTAAAAATGCAATTTTTTTTTTATTATTATTTATTTATTTATTTTTTAATCTATTGTTATCGAACACAAAATATTTATAGAATATTTTTCATGCGATGAATCTGCAGATTAAAAATGCATTTTTTTTTTTTATCTGTTGTTATCGAACACAAAATATTTTTAGAATATTTTTCTTGCGATGAATCCGCAGATTAAAAATGCAATATTTTTTTAATATATATATAAATTGTTATCGAACACAAAATATTTATAGAATATTTTTCATGCGATGAATCTGCAGATTAAAAATGCTATTTTTTTTTTTTTTATCTGTTGTTATCGAACACAAAATATTTTTAGAATATTTTTCTTGCGATGAATTCGCAGATTAAAAATGCGATTTTGTTTTATTTATTTATTTATTTTTAATCTGTTGTTATCGAACACAAAATATTTATAGGATATTTTTCATGCGATGAATCCGCAGATTAACAATGCAATATTTTTTATATATATATATAAATTGTTATCGAACACTAAATATTTTTAGAATATTTTTCTTGCGATGAATCTGCAGATTAAAAATGCGATTTTGTTTTATTTTTTTATTTTTATTTAATCTGTTGTTATCGAACACAAAATATTTTTAGAATATTTTTCTTGCAATGAATCCGCAGATTAAAAATGCAATATTTTTCTAATATATATATATATATATATATATATATATATAAATTGTTATCGAACACAAAATATTTATAGAATATTTTTCATGCGATGAATCTGCAGATTAAAAATGCAATTTTTTTTTTTTATCTGTTGTTATCGAACACAAAATATTTATAGGATATTTTTCATGCGATGAATCCGCAGATTAACAATGCAATATTTTTTATATATATATATATATATAAATTGTTATCGAACACTAAATATTTTTAGAATATTTTTCTTGCGATGAATCTGCAGATTAAAAATGCGATTTTGTTTTATTTTTTTATTTTTTTTTAATCTGTTGTTATCGAACACAAAATATTTTTAGAATATTTTTCTTGCGATGAATCCGCAGATTAAAAATGCAATATTTTTTAATATATATATATATATATATATATATATATATATATAAATTGTTATCGAACACAAAATATTTATAGAATATTTTTCATGCGATGAATCTGCAGATTAAAAATGCAATTTTTTTTTTTTTTTATCTGTTGTTATCGAACACAAAATATTTTTGGAATATTTTTCTTGCGATGAATTCGCAGATTAAAAATGCGATTTTGTTTTATTTATTTATTTTTTTTAATCTGTTGTTATCAAACACAAAATATTTATAGGATATTTTTCATGCGATGAATCCGCAGATTAACAATGCAATATTTTTTATATATATATATAAATTGTTATCGAACACAAAATATTTATAGAATATTTTTCATGCGATGAATCTGCAGATTAAAAATGCAATTTTTTTTTTTTTATCTGTTGTTATCGAACACAAAATATTTTTAGAATATTTTTCTTGCGATGAATTCGCAGATTAAAAATGCGATTTTGTTTTATTTTTTTTTTTTAATCTGTTGTTATCGAACACAAAATATTTATAGAATGTTTTTTATGCGATGAATCCGCAGATTAAAAATGCATTTTTTTTTTTATTATTATTTATTTATTTATTTTTTAATCTATTGTTATCGAACACAAAATATTTATAGGATATTTTTCATGCGATGAATCCGCAGATTAACAATGCAATATTTTTTATATATATATATATATATATATATATATATAAATTGTTATCGAACAGTAAATATTTTTAGAATATTTTTCTTGCGATGAATCCGCAGATTAAAAATGCAATTTTTTTTTATTTTTTTCATCTGTTGTTATCGAACACAAAATATTTTTAGAATATTTTTCTTGCGATGAATCTGCAAATTAAAAATGCAATATTTTTTATTTTTTTTATATATATATATAAATTGTTATCGAACACAAAATATTTATAGAATATTTTTCATGCGATGAATCCGCAGATTAAAAATTCAATATTTTTTATATATATATATATATATAAATTGTTATCGAACACAAAATATTTATAGAATATTTTTCATGTGATGAATCCGCAGATTAAAAATTCAATATTTTTTATATATATATATAAATTGTTATCGAACACAAAATATTTATAGAATATTTTTCATGTGATGAATCCGCAGATTAAAAATGCTATTTTTTTTTTTTAATCTGTTATCGAACACAAAATATGTATAGAATATTTTTCATGCGATGAACCTGCAGATTAAAAATGCAATTTTTTTTAAATTTATTTATTTATTTTAATCTGTTGTTATTGAACACAAAATATGTATAGAATATTTTTCATGCGATGAATCCGCAGATTAAAAATGCAATTTTTTTTTTTTTTCCCCCTCCTTTACTTTGTTAATATTTACAGAAGACTTAATGAAAAATACAGTACAGAAAATAGATGGGGGGTGGAGGGGGGGGGTCGTGGAAATGTTCCAAATTTCACGCTCGCATGAACGACGGCGGATTCTTGAGCGCTTCCGACGTATCGGATGAGCTTAATGGAATTGTTTACAATGGGGACATTTAACGATTATTCACTAAGTGCATCGACGGAGCTGTCATGGATGCTAAGTGCGCGGTTTGATTTTTTTAAATACGCCGCGTCGTGTTAGGCATTGATTTATTCGCCCGTCTAATGTTTTGGTAAATGCGGTCCTTATATTTAATAAAGCGGCCGTGATGCTCATCGCGTTTTATCAGGCGAACGCGGTTTTCACAATATCGTTACAAATAAAACGTCGCTGCTGCGGGTTTCGAAATGCAAATATCTTCCTCCCTGTTAGTAGCGGCAAAAGAAAAACTCTGCCTTAAAAAAAGTCGTCCTAGCCAGTGACTGTGCCTAGGCTAAGAGGATGTCTTGCTGCAGGCAGGAGGAAGCATTTCCTTGGTCTCCCCTCCCCCGGAGATCAGGCTATACATTGTAGCGAGGCACAAGGTATGAAGATGATGCTGGTTAATAATAAACTATCTATCATCCTCAATGATTCGCAACCTAAACGTCTCAAAATATGGTTTCCTTATTCCGGAGCAGGGGTGGACTGACAACTCATGGGGCCCCCGGGCAATAGGGGATCATGGGGCCCCTGTGCCGGGGCATCTCTGAACTCTTCCAGCCTGAGATGTCAATAGTTTACTTCCCTGCTGGTCTGGGAGTCCATTGGAGGTACTGCATCCCTTCCTCATTACCCTTCACTCTGTATTGTCTCTGCTTCCCTACCCTGACCTTTCCCCTTTGATAGCCTTCCTTGATTCCCTAATCCTACCCTTACCCCTTCCTTGGTTAGCCTCCCTTCATTCTCTCATCCTACCCTGGCCTCTGCCCTTGGATAGCCTTCCCTGATTCTTTCGTCCTACCCTGACCTTTACCTTAGATAGCCTTCCTTGATTCCCTCATCCTATCCTGACCCCTTCCTTTGATTGGCTTCCTTGATTCCTTCATTTTACCTTGACCACTGCCCTTTGATAGCCTTCCTTGATTCCCTCATCCTACCCTGACCTCTTCCTTTGATAGCCTTCCTTGATTCCCTCGTCCTACCCTGACCCCTTCCTTTAATAGCCTTCCTTGATTCCCTCGTCCTACCCTGACCCCTTCCTTTTATAGCCTTCCCTGACCTCTTCCTTTGATAGCCTTCCTTGATTCCCTCATCCTATTAGGACCTCTTACTTTGATAGCCTTCCTTCATTCCCTCATCCTACTCTGACCTCTTCCTTTGATAGCCTTCCTTCATTCCCTCATCCTACCCCGACCTCTTCCTTTGATAGCCTTCCTTGATTCCCTCATCCTACCCTGACCTCTTCCTTTGATAGCCTTCCTTGATTCCTTCATCCTACCCTGACCCCTTGCTTTGATAGCCTTCCTTGATTCCCTCGTCCTAACCTGACGCCATCCTTTGATAGCCTTCCTTGATTTCCTCGTCCTACCCTGACCCCTTCCTTTGATTGGCTTCCTTGATTCCTTCATCCTACCTTGACCACTGCCCTTTGATAGCCTTCCTTGATTCCCTCATCCTACCCTGACCTCTTCCTTTGATAGCCTTCCTTGATTCCTTCATCCTACCTTGACCTCTGCCCTTTAATAGCCTTCCTTCATTCCCTCATCCTACCCTGACCTCTTCCTTTGATAGCCTTCCTTCATTCCCTCGTCCTACCCTGACCCCTTGCTTTGATAGCCTTCCTTGAGTCCCTCGTCCTACCCTGACCCCTTGCTTTGATAGCCTTCCTTGATTCCCTCGTCCTACCCTGACCCCTTCCTTTGATAGCCTTCCTTGATTCCTTCATCCTACCTTGACCTCTGCCTTTTAATAGCCTTCCTTGATTCCTTCAGCCTACCTTGACCTCTGCCCTTTGATAGCCTTCCTTGATTCTTTCATCCTACCCTGAACTCTACGTTTAATAGCCTTCCTTCATTCCCTCGTCCTGCCCTGACCCCTTGCTTTGATAGCCTTCCTTCATTCCCTCGTCCTACCCTGACCCCTTCCTTTTATAGCCTTCCCTGACCTCTTCCTTTGATAGCCTTCCTTGATTCCCTCATCCTATTAGGACCTCTTACTTTGATAGCCTTCCTTCATTCCCTCATCCTACTCTGACCTCTTCCTTTGATAGCCTTCCTTCATTCCCTCATCCTACCCCGACCTCTTCCTTTGATAGCCTTCCTTGATTCCCTCATCCTACCCTGACCTCTTCCTTTGATAGCCTTCCTTGATTCCTTCATCCTACCCTGACCCCTTGCTTTGATAGCCTTCCTTGATTCCTTCATCCTACCCTGACCCCTTGCTTTGATTCCCTCGTCCTAACCTGATGCCATCCTTTGATAGCCTTCCTTGATTTCCTCGTCCTACCCTGACCCCTTCCTTTGATAGCCTTCCTTGATTCCCTCATCCTACCCTGACCTCTTCCTTTGATAGCCTTCCTTGATTCCTTCATCCTACCTTGACCTCTGCCCTTTGATATCCTTCCTTCATTCCCTCATCCTACCCTGACCTCTTCCTTTGATAGCCTTCCTTCATTCCCTCGTCCTACCCTGACCCCTTGCTTTTATAGCCTTCCTTGATTCCCTCGTCCTACCCTGACCCCTTGCTTTGATAGCCTTTCTTGATTCCCTCGTCCTACTCTGACCCCTTCCTTTGATAGCCTTCCTTGATTCCTTCATCCTACCTTGACCTCTGCCTTTTAATAGCCTTCCTTGATTCCTTCAGCCTACCTTGACCTCTGCCCTTTGATAGCCTTCCTTGATTCTTTCATCCTACCCTGACCTCTTCCTTTAATAGCCTTCCTTCATTCCCTCGTCCTACCCTGACCCCTTGCTTTGATAGCCTTCCTTGATTCCCTCATCCTACCCTGACCTCTTCCTTTGATAGCCTTCCTTGATTCCTTCATCCTACCTTGACCTCTGCCCTTTAATAGCCTTCCTTGATTCCTTCAGTCTACCTTGACCTCTGCCCTTTGATATCCTTCCTTCATTCCCTCATCCTACCCTGACCTCTTCCTTTGATAGCCTTCCTTCATTCCCTCGTCCTACCCTGACCCCTTGCTTTTATAGCCTTCCTTGATTCCCTCGTCCTACCCTGACCCCTTGCTTTGATAGCCTTTCTTGATTCCCTCGTCCTACTCTGACCCCTTCCTTTGATAGCCTTCCTTGATTCCTTCATCCTACCTTGACCTCTGCCTTTTAATAGCCTTCCTTGATTCCTTCAGCCTACCTTGACCTCTGCCCTTTGATAGCCTTCCTTGATTCTTTCATCCTACCCTGACCTCTTCCTTTAATAGCCTTCCTTCATTCCCTCGTCCTACCCTGACCCCTTGCTTTGATAGCCTTCCTTCATTCCCTCGTCCTACCCTGACCCCTTGCTTTGATAGCCTTCCTTGATTCCCTCGTCCTACCCTGACCCCTTCCTTTGATAGCCTTCCTTGATTCCCTCGTCCTAACCTGACCCCTTCCTTTGATAGCCTTCCTTGATTCCCTCGTCCTACCCTGACCCCTTCCTTTGATAGCCTTCCTTAATTCCTTCATCCTACCCTGACCTTTTCCTCTGATAGCCTTCCTTTATTCCCTCGTCCTACCCTGACCTTTTCCTTTGATAGCCTCCCTTGATTCCCTCATCTTAACTTGACCTCTGCCCTTTGATAGCCTTCCTTGATTCCCTCATCCTACCCTGACCTTTTCCTCTGATAGCCTTCCTTTATTCCCTCGTCCTACCCTGACCTTTTCCTTTGATAGCCTCCCTTGATTCCCTCATCTTAACTTGACCTCTGCCCTTTGAAAGCCTTCCTTGATTCCCTCGTCCTATTAGGACCTCTTTTTTTATAGCCTTCCTTGATTCCCATATCCTACCCTGACCTCTTGTTTTAATAGCCTTCCCTGACCTCTTCCTTTGATAGCCTTCCTTGATTCCCTTGTCCTATTAGGACCTCTTCCTTAGATAGCCTTCTTTGATTCCCTCATCCTACCCTGACCTCTTCCTTTGATAGCCTTCCTTGATTCCCTCGTCCTACTCTGGCATCTTCCTTTGATAGCCTTCCTTGATTCCCTCTTCCTACCCTGACCTCTTCCTTTGATAGCCTTCCTTGATTCCCTTGTCCTACCCTGACCTCTTCCTTTGATAACATTCCTTGATTCCCTCGTCCTACCCTGACCTCTTCCTTAGCCTTCCTTGATTCCCTCATCCTACCCTGACCTCTTCCTTAGCCTTCCTTGATTCCCTCATCCTACCATGACCCCTTCCTTTGATTAGCCTTCCTTGATTCCCTCATCTTAACTTGACCTCTGCCCTTGGATAATCTTTCTTGATTCCCTTTTCCTACCCTGAACTCTGCCCTTTGATAGCACACCAATCAGCTTCCAGCTTTCATTTTCAAAGCTTAACGGAAGAAGCTAAATCTAGAAGCTGATTGGTTGCCATGCCCAGCTGCTCCAGATTCTGTCTGCTCCAGTTTTGGTAGATCCCCCTAGTGTCTTGTTGTTCTTTAAAGAGGAATTTTGTTTAGTTTTTCCTTTTTTAAAACCCGGCAGCTGCAAATAATGTACAAATCCTGCAGTTGGTGACTTTAACAAATCAGGTACTTACCATTCCCCGGGTCCAGTGCTGTCTTCTCGCTGCCTGTTCTTTTTACTGGTCCCTGGTACCGCCATCTTGGATATGGGAACCGACTGTTGCTTCCCGAGGGATTAAAGCCAGGTTCCTACTACACATGTGCAAGCTCATGTAGCACTTGATTGGTCCTGCAATCTGTTGTCACATGTAACGTGTCCCAGGAGGCTGTGGGAGAGGAAAGGGTGGGGCAATGGGCATCACCCTCATCTAAATGAGCATTGCAGAAAATGCGAATGGGCACTGATACTACATTTTATTTTACCCTCCACCCCCCACCCCAAGTTACAGGCTGGGGCAGGGAGCTAACCAGCGGGACATTCATTTTTGAGTGAAGTTCTGCTTTTGCGTTCCCTAATCCTACCCAGACCTCTGCCCTTGGATAGCCTTCCTGATTCTTTCATCATACCCCGACCTCTACCTTGGATAGCCTTCCTTGATTCCCTCAACCTACCCTGACCTCTGCCCTTGGATAGCCTTCCCTGATTCTTTCATCCTACCCTGGCCTCTGCCCTTGGATAGCTTCCCTGAATCTTTCATCCTACCCTGACCTCTGCCCTTGGATAGCCTTCCTTGATTCCCTCATCCTACCCTGACCTCTTCCTTAGATAGCTTTCCTTGATTCCCTCATCCTACCCTGACCTTTACTTTAGATACCCTTCCTTCATTCCCTAATCCTACCACGACTTCTGCCCTTGGATAGCCTTCCCTGATTCTTTCATCCTACCCTGACCTCTACCTTAGATAGCCTTCCTTGATTCCCTCATCCTACCCTGACCTCTACCTTAGATAGCCTTCCTTGATTCCCTCACCCAACCCTGACCTCTGCCCTTGGATAGCCTTCCTTGATTCCCTCACCCAACCCTGACCTCTGCCCTTGGATAGCCTTCCTTGATTCCCTCATCCTACCCTGACCTCTACCTTAGATAGCCTTCCTTGATTCCCTCATCCTACCCTGACCTCTACCTTAGATGGCCTTCCTTGATTCCCTCACCCAACCCTGACCTCTGCCCTTGGATAGCCTTCCTTGATTCCCTCATCCAACCCTGACCTCTGCCCTTGGATAGCCTTCCTTGATTCCTTCATCCTACCCTGACCGCTAGCTTAGATAGCCTTCCTTGATTCCCTCATCCTACCCTGACCTCTACCTTGGATAGCCTTCCTTGATTCCCTCATCCTACCCTGACCTCTACCTTGGATAGCCTTCCTTGATTCCCTCATCCTACCCTGACCTCTGCTCTTGGATAGCCTTCCTTGATTCTTTCATCCTACCCTGACCTCTACCTTAGATAGCCTTCCTTGATTCCCTCATCCTACCCTGACCGCTAGCTTAGATAGCCTTCCTTGATTCCCTCATCCTACCCTGACCTCTACCTTGGATAGCCTTCCTTGATTCCTTCATCCTACCCTGACCGCTAGCTTAGATAGCCTTCCTTGATTCCCTCATCCTACCCTGACCTCTACCTTGGATAGCCTTCCTTGATTCCCTCATCCTACCCTGACCTCTACCTTGGATAGCCTTCCTTGATTCCCTCATCCTACCCTGACCTCTTCCTTTTAATAGCCTTCCCTGACCCCTTCCTTTGATAGCCGTCCTTGATTCCCTAATCCTACTCTTACCCCTTCTTTGGTTAGCCTCCCTTCATTCTTTCATCCTACCCTGGCCTCTGTCCTTGGATAGCCTTTCTTGATTCCCTCATCCTACCCTGACTTCTTCCTTAGCCTTTCTTGTTTCCCTCATCCTACCCTGACTTCTTCCTTAGATAGCCTTTCTTGATTCCCTCATCCTACCCTGACTTCTTCCTTAGATAGCCTTTCTTGATTCCCTCATCCTACCCTGACTTCTTCCTTAGATAGCCTTTCTTGATTCCCTCATCCTACCCTGACTTCTTCCTTAGATAGCCTTCCTTGATTCCCTCATCCTACCCTGACTTCTTTCTTAGATAGCCTTCCTTGATTCCCTCATCCTACCCTGACCTCTTGCAGAAAATGGGAATGGGTATTGATACAACATTTTATTTTACCGTCCCCCCCACCCCAAGTTACAGGCTGGGGCAGGGAGCTAACCAGCGGGACATTCATTCTTGAGTAAAGTTCTGCTTTTGCTTTAAGTACATCTGGAAATTCATTAGTTGAGGTATAAAATGATAGCCTCTTAAAGCCCATTGTTCACGGGTTTAGTTGGAGAAGAGGGAAAAGAGGAGGAATAAAAAGGGGGGGGGAGGTAGGTTTAGAGGAAGCAGTTTAGAGGCAGCGGAGAGGGTAAAGGGGCAGAATTTGGTTGCAAATATGGTTTTGTCATCATTAAACTTTCAGTTTCCAGGCTGGGAAACATTCAAGGTAGGTATGGAGAAGGGGTAGGAAGATTCTTAAGGGCCTTTTTGTCCGGATCTGCGGTTATAAGGAATGAAGAAGAAGAATGGAGAGAAAGAAAAGGAGGGGTTGAGCCAAAGGAGAAGAAGAAAGTCGGGAGGATAATATTTGTAGATGGGTGGGAAAGAAAATGGTAATCAGGGGAGAACATAGCGCAGGTGGAGCTCCTGGCCCCCATGATGGGTTCCTCACAGAGTTGTCCGGAGGAAAAGATTTGTAGGTGGGTGGGGACAAAAATGGTAATCAGGGGAGAACATAGCACAGGTGGAGCTCCTGGCCCCCATGATGGGTTCCTCATAGAGTTGTCGGGAGGAAAAGATTTGTAGGTGGCTTGGGACGAAAAGGGTAATCAGGGGAGAGCATAGCGCAGGTTGAGCTCCTGGCCCCCATGATGGGTTCCTCACAGAGTTGTCCGGTGGAAATGATTTGTAGGTGGGTGGGGACAAAAATGGTAATCAGGGGAGAACATAGCGCAGGTGGAGCTCCTGGCCCCCATGATGGGTTCCTCACAGAGTTGTCGGGAGGAAAAGATTTGTAGGTGGGTGGGGAAGAAAATGGTAATCAGAGGAGAGCATAGAGCAGGTGAAGCTCCTGGCCCCCATGATGGGTTCCTCATAGAGTTGTCAGGTGGTGATATTGGATCCATGGGCCCCGCACCTTTTCATGTCTGTTGTTGAGGATGGCTCAACCAGAACTATACTACGAGGGTTAAATCTCACATTTATGAAGAGATGGTCCTCTTTCTGTATGATGGCAGAGCTTCACTGTGCAGGAGACCAGCACTGATGAGGTTTTAGAGTGAGACCATGAGGTCACAAGATGCTGGGGCTCTTCTCTTGTGTCAGGAGATTAAATGCTGGAACCTCAACAATCAACACAACCAACAACAAGAATATCATAAAAACAATCTGAAGCTCAGAATATTGCCATAAGAAGGTCATGGTGTGGTCAAGGGGTAACCAGACATAAAGCCAAGGTTGACACATAGACAATCCAGCAACCCAAAATGGAAGCTGTCCCTCCAGCTGAATGCAGGATGACGAGACCCTCCAAAGATCGCCATGATAAAGGTGAAGCTATAGACTAGGATGGGTGGGCAGGGTACTGCTCTGCATATTCCGATCCAACCAACACTCCATGGGCTGCGGCAGTGAATATAAGATGAAGAAGAGCCTTCATGCCAACACACCATCATCTTCTGAGGCTCCAGGAGTAAGATATCCGTTACCAAAAATGATGTTTTTGAGCCCCCTGAAAACAAAACACCAAAGCTAAACCAAAAAAGTTGATGTGAATACAGAGGAAGGACCCCTTTTGGACCCCCCCGGGATGCTAGACTCCTGACGGGGAGGGGAGGGCACAGTTAGGTCCACCTAGCCAAGAGGCCTGGCAGAGCCCACACATCATAATCAGCCGATGCCAACCAATGAGTAGTAGGTGAGGGGCTCTCCCAAAGAGAGACTCCCCTAAGGCAAGGGAGAAAGGAACTTAATGGCCACGCATCCTCCCCCTAGACTACAGGGTACGCCCAAAGGCCCACACCCTATAGTCCTCAGGTGGACCTCACTGACTATGATACTGCCACTGCGCAAGGCAGAAACAGCCAACTCAAATGGCTAAGAGGTAAGTGGCACAAATCCGGCATTCATCTCACCGAACGCTACATCCCCTTTACATTGGCAGAGTCAGTATCATGGGGAGTCAACAACCACCCATAAATGACCTGGTGCCCCTCCCCCTATGGTCCTCAGAAGAAAAAAACTCCAAGTTTGCAAGAGTATTTACCAAATTAGAGGGGGAGGGAGGGGGATCATTTCCTACAGGATACACATATTCAGGGACGGACTGACAACTCATGGGGCGCCCGGGCAATAGGGGATCATGGGGCCCCTGTGTCCTTGCCCAAACTCAAAAAAGCCTATGAAAAAGGTACCAGGGGCATCTCATGGGGCCCCCTACTGACCCCGGGCCCTCGGGCAGTGCCCAAGTTTCCAAATGGTCAGTCCGCCCCTGCACATATTACACCAGTTCAGAATTTGCATCTGCTTGAACCCTTCATCAAACTAAAGAAGGTTCTTATGTTACAAACACCCCTCATCCCTTCTCATGTGAACACGGCTCACCCCTCATCCCTTCTCATGTGAACACGGCTCACCCCTCATCCCTTCTCATGTGAACACGGCTCACCCCTCATCTCTTCTCATGTGAACACGGCTCACCCCTCATCCCTTCTCATGTGAACATGGCTCACGCCTCATCCCTTCTCATGGGAACACGGCTCACCCCTCATCCCTTCTCATGGAAACACGGCTCACCCCTCATCCCTTCTCATGGGAACACGGCTCATCCCTTCTCATGTATTACACCAGCTCACAATTTGCATCTGCTTGAACCCTTCAGCAAACTGTAAAGAAGGTTCTTATGTTACAAACACCCCTCATCCCTTCTCATGTGAACACGGCTCACCCCTCATCCCATCTCATGTGAACACGGCTCACCCCTCATCCCTTCTCATGTGAACACGGCTCACCCCTCATCCCTTCTCATGTGAGCACGGCTCACCCCTCATCTCTTCTCATGTGAACACGGCTCACCCCTCATCCCTTCTCATGTGAACACGGCTCACCCCTCATCCCATCTCATGTGAACACGGCTCACCCCTCATCCCTTCTCATGTGAACACGGCTCACCCCTCATCCCTTCTCATGTGAGCACGGCTCACCCCTCATCTCTTCTCATGTGAACACAGCTCACCCCTCATCCCATCTCATGTGAACACGGCTCGCCCCTCATCCCTTCTCATGTGAACACGGCTCACCCCTCATCCCTTCTTATGTGAACACGGCTCACCCCTCATCCCTTCTCATGTGAGCACGGCTCACCCTTCATCTCTTCTCATGTGAACACGGCTCACCCCTCATCCCTTCTCATGTGAACACGGCTCACCCCTCATCCCTTCTCATGTGAACACGGCTCACCCCTCATCTCTTCTCATGTGAGCACGGCTCACCCCTCATCTCTTCTCATGTGAACACAGCTCACCCCTCATCCCTTCTCATGTGAACACGGCTCACCCCTCATCTCTTCTCATGTGAACACGGCTCACGCCTCATCTCTTCTCATGTGAACACAATCACCCCTCATCCCTTCTCATGGGAACACGGATCATCCCTTCTCATGTGAACACAGCTCACACCTCATCCCTTCTCATGTGAACACGGCTCACCCCTCATCCCTTCTCATGTGAACACGGCTCACGCCTCATCCCTTCTCATGGGAACACGGCTCACCCCTCATCTCTCCTCATGTGAAAACGGCTCACCCCTCATCTCTTCTCATGTGAATACGGCTCACCCCTCATCCCTTCTCATGGGAACATGGCTCACCCCTCATCCCTTCTCATGGGAACCCGGCTCACCCCTCATCCCTTCTCATGGGAACACGGCTCACCCCTCATCCCTTCTCATGGGAACACGGCTCACCCCTCATCCCTCCTCATGGGAACACGGCTCACCCCTCATCCCTTCTCATGGGAACACGGCTCACCCCTCATCCACAAATATTTTTACTTTTTTTTTTTTTAATTTAAGTGTAGTTAAACTCAAGAAGAAAAATGTCACATGTTGCTGCTGACCGGTCCTTGGCAGCTTTCATTTTCATTTTTTTTTTACCATGCATACATTTTCTGCAAGCACCGAAAATGTCTGTTGATCCTGCCAGAAATTCAATATCCTTCCTGTGGAGTAAACTGTAATACCAAACTAAAAAACATTTCACCCACTATGTTATATATAGGGGGAGAGGGGGAGGTGATGGCAGTCCAAACCAGGAGAGCAGCCTAGGGTGACAACTCTACTCCTCCATACAGTGCATTTGATGAGCGTTGTCACCCTATGGCAAGAAGTGTGTTACTGGCAGGATCCAGAGGTGTATTTAGGACAAAAATCGTCCACCCCAACGGATACCGACCAATACCACCCCCCCTTCCCCCTCCTGAGGAGAGAGTCTGACATTGACCAACCCCTGCCCCCCACTTGGGAGAGCCTTCCACTACACCCCCCCCCCCCGGCGATAGAGAGAAAGACATTCATCTTCAAAGCTCCGGATATTCTTGGGAATGGGAGTTAGGCTGCACATACACCATCAAGCAGCCCGCAGCCTCTCTTGGATCCCACCTGGTTCCCATGGTGAGCGTGTCCCTTCTTTCATCCCTTCTTCTGAGTGGAGGTGCTGCCCCCCTGAAAAATGCAGTCCTAGGCAAGTACCTTGTTTGCCTTGTAGTGAATACGATCCTGGCAGGATCACCAGGGGGGGAAATAAAAATAAATAAATGATAATAATAATGGTCAGATTGGTGTTGGGGTCTTTGAAGAGAAGGATTTGAAAATAAAACAAAAGTAAAAAAAAAAAACTAATGCAGCCACCATATCTAGCAAAACTGCAAATATATTACATTTTTGTTCTTAAGTTTGGATGTACTTTAATTTATAAAAAATTTTATCACTGAAGAAAAATCTGTCCTTGTTTATTTTTATTTCTCATTTATTTTTATACATAATTATACTATTATACATTTTAGCATTATTATTATTTGTATTTTATTATTTATTTATTTATTTATGTATTTATTCTTCTTCTTCTTCTTATTTATTATTTTTATTTATTATTTTATTTATTATTTTACCATAAAATGTATTATTGTTGCCATCGCACCAATGCTGCTAATTCTACTAGCCGTTAGTTTTATTCTTACTAATAACACTTTGATTATAATTATTATTAATTTATTTTGATCCTTTTTTTTTTTTTTTTAATACCATCATTTTGATGATGATGATGATCAATTTATTATCTCCAGACGTTTATTATACCTTTACTAGCGGAGCAAAAAGAAACAAAGGATCACCTAGCACCACATCCTGATCTTTTGAAAAAAAAAAATGTTCTTAAATATATAGCAAAATGGGACTTTTTAAAGTCCTAAACACGTAAACGAAAAAAAAATTGTTAAAAAAGACTTTAATTCTAAGAGATTACATAGTTAGTCTGGCTGAAAAAAGACAAAAGTCCATCCAGTTCAACCATAGAAAAAAAAAAATTATTTTGTAAAAAAGCATCAATATGAATTCCCGTACATAATTACAGTTTGGACGCATCTTCACCTAACAGTCTAAAGCCTATCTGTTCCTTTATATATGCAGGTTGTTCAGACTACGGGTTCAAGATGAACCATTTGGGCCGTACACGTGAAATAACGATGGTATGTAAATCATCAACGCGTTTCGCCTTAGGCTTCCTCAGGAAGGTGTCACAAGTTGTGAGGATCTGCCGTGTAAACAGCAAATCTATACTTGTTATAGTTGCATAGTAAACATTAAATACATAAACTGAGCGTTCACAATGCGTTCACATGTTGCGCCAACCCTTCTGAGGATGAGACGCAACCAAGCGCAGACCAAGGAAGGACGCCAAGAAAACTGAATTTTTTATTAACGTGCCTCAAATATTATTTGATCTTGTTCTCCAGCTTTCTGAACCAAATGTTACAATCTTTTACTTATAAGACATTTTTATATTTTATGTTGTCAGCCCTGATGAAGGGGGTGGAGCCCCCAAAACGCGTTAGAATGCAAACAATCTTTAACCACTTCCGTCCAGCCGCTGAATATAAACAGCTGGACGGTGGCAGTGCAGGGGCGGGTTGCCTTCATAAACGGCGCCCGCCATTTTGGACACAGCAGAACACAGATCGCTGTACGGGACCTCTGTGTGAGGTCCCGATCATGTGATCACTGATTGGCCAGTCAGTGTTCACATGAATAGGTGTAAGCAAGATGTCACTTGTGACATCATTGCTTATTCTGTGTGAAATCTGTGAATGATCACAGAGATCACATGGTACAGGGCCATTCACAACAGCCTTGTACCATGTGACAAGCTGTGACTAATCACAGCTCACACAGTATTTCTCAATGGCTGCAAGAATGCAGCCAGAGAGAAGGAGAAATGATTCCTCTTACAGCCTTTATGGGTGTAAAAGCAATCAGTGTAACAAAAGAAAAAAAAAATCTTCATCACCCCCCACAAGTAGTAGTGTCACCATGGTGTCACTATACTGCTAGGGTGACAGGATGTAAAAAGAAAACAAAAAACATAAATAATAATTAACATTTTTTTTAAATTATAATTTTCGCTTATAAACTAATGCGGGTTATTTTTTTTTAACTAAAAAGATAACTGAATAACTTTTGGCCGAGATTTATGAAGAAAGATTATTTATTTGCAAAATTTTATAAGAGAAAAACTTTTTTTGCAAAATTTTTGGACTTTTTCGTTTATATAGCAAAAAAAATAAAAAGTGGTGAATAAATACCACCAAAATAAAGTTTTATCTGTCTCAAAAAAATGCTAATAATTTCATATGGGTACAGTGCTGCATGACCGCGCAATTGTGACAGCGCTGAAAGCTGAAATTGTCCTGGACAGGAAGGGGGTAAAAGTGTCCGGACAGGAAGGGGGTAAAAGTGTCCGGACAGGAAGGGGGTAAAAGTGTCCGGACAGGAAGGGGTTAAGGGAAATTAATTTGTATTTGGACTATTTTAATATTATTATTATACAGAATTTATATAGCGCCAACAGTTTTCTCAGCGTTTTACAATATAATATGTAGCTAGGAGCAGTGTTGTGGATGGCTTTGTAAGCTGTGGTTAGTATTTTGAATTTTATACGTTGGGTTAGTGGAAGCCAGTGAAGGGATTGGCAGAGAGGGGTGGAGGACACTGAATGGAGACCAGTGGAGGGATTGGCAGAGGGGGGTGGAGGACACTGAATGGAGGCCAGTGGAGGGATTGGCAGAGGAGGGTGGAGGACACTGAATGGAGACCAGTGGAGGGATTGGCAGAGGGGGGTGGAGGACACTGAATGGAGGCCAGTGGAGGGATTGGCAGAGGAGGGTGGAGGACACTGAATGGAGGCCAGTGGAGGGATTGGCAGAGGGGGGTGGAGGACACTGAATGGAGACCAGTGGAGGGATTGGCAGGGGGGGGGGGTGGAGGACACTGAATGGAGACCAGTGGAGGGATTGGCAGAGGGGGGTGGAGGACACTGAATGGAGACCAGTGGAGGGATTGGCAGAGGGGGGTGGAGGACACTGAATGGAGACCAGTGGAGGGATTGGCAGGGGGGGGGGTGGAGGACACTGAATGGAGACCAGTGGAGGGATTGGCAGGGGGGGGTGGAGGACACTGAGTGGAGGCCAGTGGAGGGATTGGCAGGGGGGGTGGAGGACACTGAATGGAGACCAGTGGAGGGATTGGCAGGAGGGGGTGGAGGACACTGAATGGAGGCCAGTGGAGGGATTGGCAGAGGGGGGTGGAGGACAGTGAATGGAGGCCAGTGGAGGGATTGGCAGAGAGGGGTGGAGGACACTGAATGGAGGCCAGTGGAGGGATTGGCAGAAGGGGGTGGAGGACACTGAGTGGAGGCCAGTGGAGGGATTGGCAGAGGGGGGAGGAGGACACTGAATGGAGGCCAGTGGAGGGATTGGCAGAGGGGGGTGGAGGACAGTGAATGGAGGCCAGTGGAGGGATTGGCAGAGAGGGGTGGAGGACACTGAATGGAGGCCAGTGGAGGGATTGGCAAAGAGGGGCAGCAGTCGCTGATCGGTTGGTAAGGTGTATGAATCTAGCGGCAGCATTCATAATAGACTGAAGGGGGCGTGGCCTGTGTCATAGTAGACCAGTGAGGAGGGAGTTGCAGTAATCAAGGCGGGATAAAACCAAGGCGGAATAAGTTGTTTTGTGGTGTCATTGGTCAGGAAGGGGCAGATTTTGGAAATGTTCCAGAGGTTGAGGCGGCAGGATTTAGCCAGTGAGTGGATGTGGGGCCCAAAGGAGAGGTCAGAGTCTAGGATTACGCCTAGCACCCTGGCATGAGGGGAAGGACCAATGGTTGTGCTTTTGATCTTAATGGTAAAGATATGAGTGGGGGATCGGAGGGGAGGTAATATTACAGCTCAGTTTTGGAAAGATTGAGTTTCCGGTAGTGGTGTGACATCCATGCTGATATGTCGCTCAGTAGATTTGTGATACGTGGGGAGATTGAGGGGGTGAGCTGGGGAGTGGAGAGATAGATCTGGGTGTCATCAGCATAGAGGTGGTATTGGAAGCCGTGGGAGGTTATCATTTGGCCCAGGGAGGAGGTGTAGAGAGAGAAAAGGAGGGGCCCAAGGACAGAGCCTGGGGGTACCCCAACGGAAAGAGGGAGAGGAGCGGAGGAGGAGGAGTTGTATGTGACGCTGAAAGTGCGCTGAGAAAGGTAAGAGGAGAACACAGAGACCGATGGAGTGGAGTGGGTGGTCGACTGTTATAGGCAGCGGAAAGGTCTAGCAGTATAAGTATGGAGTAGTGGCCATTGGTTGGGATGAGTATGGAGTAGTGGACATTGGTATGGATGAGTATGGAGTAGTGGCCATTGGTTGGGATGAGTATGGAGTAGTGGACATTGGTATGGATGAGTATGGAGTAGTGGACATTGGTTGGGGTGAGTATGGAGTAGTGGCCATTGGTTGGGATGAGTATGGAGTAGTGGACATTGGTATGGATGAGTATGGAGTAGTGGACATTGGTTGGGGTGAGTATGGAGTAGTGGACATTGGTTGGGGTGAGTATGGAGTAGTGGACATTGGTTGGGGTGAGTATGGAGTAGTGGACATTGGTTGGGGTGAGTATGGAGTAGTGGACATTGGTTGGGATGAGTATGGAGTAATGGCCATTGGTTGGGGTGAGTATGGAGTAGTGGACATTGGTTGGGATGAGTATGGAGTAGTGGACATTGGTATGGATGAGTATGGAGTAGTGGACATTGGTTGGGGTGAGTATGGAGTAGTGGACATTGGTTGGGGTGAGTATGGAGTAGTGGACATTGGTTGGGGTGAGTATGGAGTAGTGGACATTGGTTGGGGTGAGTATGGAGTAGTGGACATTGGTTGGGATGAGTATGGAGTAATGGCCATTGGTTGGGGTGAGTATGGAGTAGTGGACATTGGTTGGGGTGAGTATGGAGTAGTGGCCATTGGTTGGGATGAGTACGGAGTAGTGGCTATTGGTTGGGATGAGTATGGAGTAATGGCCATTGGTTGGGGTGAGTATGGAGTAGTGGCCATTGGTTGAGATGAGTATGGAGTAATGGCCATTGGTTGGGATGAGTATGGAGTAGTGGTTATTGGTTGGGATGCGTATGGAGTAATGGCCATTGGTTGGGATGAGTACAGAGTAATGGCCATTGGTTGGGATGAGTACGGAGTAGTGGCCATTGGTTGGGATGAGTAAGGAGTAATGGCCATTGGTTAGGATGAGTATGGAGTAGTGGCCATTGGTTGGGATGAGTACGGAGTAATGGCCATTGGTTGGGATGAGTACAGAGTAATGGCCATTGGTTGGGATGAGTACGGAGTAGTGGCCATTGGTTGGGATGAATACGGAGTAGTGGCCATTGGTTGGGATAAGTATGGAGTAATGGCCATTGGTTGGGATAAGTATGGAGTAGTGGCCATTGGTTGGGATGAGTATGGAGTAGTGGCCATTGGTTGGGATGAGTACGGAGTAGTGGCCATTGGTTGGGATGAGTACGCAGTAGTGGCCATTAGCTGGGATGAGTACGGAGTAGTGGCCATTGGTTGGGATGAGTACGGAGTAGTGGCCATTGGTTGGGATGAGTACGGAGTAGTGGCCATTGGTTGGGATGAGTATGGAGTAATGGCCATTGGTTGGGATGAGTACGGAGTAGTGGCCGTTGGTTGGGATGAGCATGGAGTAATGGCCGTTGGTTGGGATGAGTATGGAGTAGTGGCCATTGGTTGGGATGAGTATGGAGTAGTGGCCATTGGTTGGGATGAGCATGGAGTAATGGCCGTTGGTTGGGATGAGTATGGAGTAATGGCCATTGGTTTTAGCAGTTAGTAGGTCATTAGTGAGTTTTAGTAGGGCAGTTTCAGTGGAATGTTGTGGGCGGAAGCCAGACTGTCGGGGATCAAGAAGGTTGTTGTCGGTGAGGTAGCAGTTCATACGGTTGTGAACAAGGGGCTGGAGAAGCTTGGAGACAAACGGAAGCAGGGAGATGGGTCCTAAGTTATTCAAACAGGTGGGGTCCAGCGAGGGTTTTTTGAGTATGGGGGTAACCAGTGCATGTTTGAGCAGGGAGGGAAAGGTGCCCATGGAGAGTGAGAGATTGAAGACGTGGGTTAGAGAGTTTAGGATAGAGGAGGAAGGAGACTGCAATAGTCATGAGGGGACAGGGTCCAGGGGACGGGTGGTGAAGTGAGCCTTGGAAAGGAGTGCAGTAGCTTCCTTGGTGGTATCAAGGTTGAAGGAGGAGAGTGTTGAGTGTGGTGTTGGGCCTGGTATGTTGGTTGGAGGAGGAATCTTGACCCTGGAGATCTCATCACGCATTGTGTCGATCTTATTCTTGTTTATTTTTGTTTTTGTGCCATTTAATTTTTACTACAGTATCGTGTGGCACTTCACTTCCAAATTCAGTCAATCCCTAACGCAACCCAAGGTGACCATGGGAGCTCCGTGGTGTGCAAAAGCTGCTGGCCCAATATTGACCTTCTCTACATTGACACTATTGGTGTTTTCTTGGATGACAATAATAAAACATAAACATATAGAGAGTCCTCTGGGTTCCGGAGCCTCTTATTCTTTCTCCCAGCATCCTTTTTGCCCTCATTTCTTCGGCAGGGCAGAAGTGAGGTCCTCCAGGAGGTGGACGAGGCCCTCTGGATGTTTTGTATTAATTCACGCACGTCTTTTTCTTGTCTTTCGATGATGCGAAGTGTAGGGATGAAATCTTCATCTGATTTCCTTCACCGTAAACATTCCCATATATCGCAGCTGCTACTTAGTGTCACTTCCATCCATGTCATGATGTAAACATCAACCTAAAACACATTAACCCCTGCGCCCCCCGTTCCCTTTGACTCTGTCACTTAGTGCATGTCAGAATGTAATGGCTTCACTCTCTGCTGACCCGCCGGCTGATGGGAACCAGATTTTGGGGAAGGTTCTGCACATGTGTACCTGGGACAATCCGTGTCTACGTTCACTGCCCAATTAAAACCAGGTGCGCCTGAAATCGTGAGACGTTCGCATGATGTACAACATGTGTTCTCAAGACGACGCTTTGATACTTTGTGCTGGAGCTGGGATTGGTCCTCCCACCTCGCTGCGTTCATGTTGTGTCCTCAAAGAGCTTCACAAGACTTACCAAGGAATTCAAAAACATCCCCAGGAATGCCTTGTTCTGAAAAAAATTGCAACAAACGCGCTCAGAGCCTATGAATGTTTAGTGGAAAGGGGCTCATCGACTTGGCTAATCGCAACTTTCATCTTTGATAGCCAACAAAGAGGACCTGTCTATGATTCACTGCTTAATTATTAATTAGCGGTCTCAGGTGTCTAAGGTGTTTCCACAAGTTTGCTCCTACTCTAATCTATGTGAGTACCAACACTGGGGCATCAAATGTAGGAATGAGTGAACTGAACTGTGAAATTACCAGAAGACCCAGCAACCCCCTAGGAGTAACAATTCGCCATGGATAACGAAGGACCTACCAAGAATTCCACCGACAGAAGATAGCCTGTCCTACATATAGATTGACAATGGGCGCTAATATTGTCTTCATATGTTTGTAGATTGTATAGAGAACAGCACACTGGCTTAGCGGTTAGCACTTGTGCTGCATGTTTGCCTTGTAGCACTGGGGTCCTTGGTTTGGATCCTGGCCAAGATACTATGGTGCTTGCATGTTCTCCCTGGGCATTCCTAAGACACACGTTGGGTGGTTAATTGGTTCTTTTCTAAATTGGCCTTGGTATGTGTGAGTGGGTCTAACCATTCTGTATGCAGGATCCGAGGCACACCCTGGTAACTCTGTTATTTGGTTAGTTGGGCTACAGAAAGGTCCAAAGGTTTGAAGTGTATCGGAGTTCACACCACGGTCATGGTAATGGGATGGGACCTTCATAGATATAATAATGGTATACACTATATATGGTATTGAAACCTAGGTGGCACTTTTGCTGTATCAGTGGGCAGGTCCTTATTTATTTATTTATTAATTTATTTGAACAGAGAATGCTCAGTGAGTTATCACCCAGAATGGTCTCTCCCAAGTATCCCACCCACAGCACACACATTGGCCTCTCCTCTGTATCCTCCCCCAGCATACACATTGGTCTGTCCCATGTATCCCATCCCCAGCATACATTGGTCTTTCCTCTATATCCCACCCCCAGAGCACACATTGGTCTGTCCCAAGTATCCCGCACTCAGAACACACATTGGTCTCTCCTCTGTGTATCCCACCCCCAGAGCACACATTGGTCTGTCTTATGTAACCCACCCCCAGCACTCACATTGGTCTTTCCTCTGTATCCTACCCCCAACACTCCTCTGTATCTCCCACCCCAAGCACACACATTGGCCTCTCCTCTGGATTCCACTCCCATAGCACACATTGGTCTGTCCCAAGTATCCCGCTCCCAGCACACATTGGTCTGTCCCAAGTATCCCGCTCCCAGCACACATTGGTCTGTCCCAAGTATCCCGCTCCCAGCGCACATTGGTCTGTCCCAAGTATCCCGCTCCCAGCGCACATTGGTCTGTCCCAAGTATCCCGCTCCCAGCGCACATTGGTCTGTCCCAAGTATCCCGCTCCCAGCGCACATTGGTCTGTCCCAAGTATCCCGCTCCCAGCGCACATTGGTCTGTCCCAAGTATCCCGCTCCCAGCGCACATTGGTCTTTCCCAAGTATCCCACTCCCAGCGCACATTGGTCTGTCCCAAGTATCCCGCTCCCAGCGCACATTGGTCTGTCCCAAGTATCCCGCTCCCAGCGCACATTGGTCTTTCCCAAGTATCCCACTCCCAGCACACTTTGGTCTGTCCCAAGTATCCCGCTCCCAGCGCACATTGGTCTGTCCCAAGTATCCCACTCCCAGCACACTTTGGTCTGTCCCAAGTATCCCACTCCCAGCGCACATTGGTCTGTCCCAAGTATCCCGCTCCCAGCACACATTGGTCTGTCCCAAGTATCCCGCTCCCAGCACACATTGGTCTTTCACTTTATCGGTGGGTGAGATTATGGGCCATTTTTTTCTAATCCACCCATTTTCAATTTTACCCTGTTTTTCAGACACACATTTGCTAGGAGTGTAAAAATTGCCTTTTTTAACTTTCATAGTTACATAGTTAGTCTGGCTGAAAAAAGTAAAAAATCCATCCAGTTCAACCATAAAAAAAAAAAGTTATAAGCCTACATCCACAGCTGATCCAGAGGAAGGAAAAAAAAACCAGCAAAGCACGATCCAATCTCCTCCTGCAGGGAAAAAATTCCTTCCTGATCCCCCGAGAGGCAATCGGATATTCCCTGGATCACCTTCCCCTATAAATGTTATATCCAGTTATATTCTGTGTATCCAAGAAAGGATCCAGGACTTTCCTACAGCAATCCACTGAGCTGCCACAACCAACTCTGGAGGGAGTCTATTCCACATTCTCACAGCTCTTACTGTGAAGAAACCTTTCCATGTTTGGAGATTACATTTCTTTTCCTCCAGACGTAAATAGCGCCCCCTTGTCCTCTGTGATGACCTCAGGGGGAATAACTACACCGAGTTCACTATATGAACCACTGATGTATTATACATGGAGATCATATCCCCCCCTTATGTATTATACATGGTGATCATATCCCCCCTTATGTATTATACATGGAGATCATATCCCCCCTTATGTATTATACATGGAGATCATATCCCCCCCTTATGTATTATACATGGAGATCATATCCCCCCTTATGTATTATACATGGAGATCATATCCCCCCCTTATGTATTATACATGGAGATCATATCCCCCCTTATGTATTATACATGGAGATCATATCCCCCCTTATGTATTATACATGGAGATCATACCCCCCCTTATGTATTATACATGGAGATCATATCCCCCCTTATGTATTATACATGGAGATCATATCCCCCCTTATGTATTATACATGGAGATCATATCCCCCCTTATGTATTATACATGGAGATCATATCCCCCTTATGTATTATACATGGAGATCATATCCCCCCTTATGTATTATACATGGAGATCATATCCCCCCTTATGTATTATACATGGAGATCATATCCCCCCTTATGTATTATACATGGAGATCATATCCCCCCTTATGTATTATACATGGAGATCATATCCCCCCTTATGTATTATACATGGAGATCATATCCCCCCTTATGTATTATACATGGAGATCATACCCCCCCTTATGTATTATACATGGAGATCATATCCCCCCTTATGTATTATACATGGAGATCACATCCCCCCCTTATTTTCTCCTTATTTTCACTATCTCCATGTTGTCCTCATGCAATGTAGTAGCTTTCATGGAGTAGAGTGATGCTTCTGCTGGTATAAGTGGTGGTGGATACCTTCCATGCATACTACACTGGTTCTCCTTGTGTACATTGATGGATCTCTTGATGAACAGTAATGAATTTCCTTGTGTACAGTCATGGCTCTTTGAATGTACACCACTTATGTACGGTGGAGACCCTCTTGGTGTACAATGGAAACTCTTGGTGTACAGTGGCAGCCCGTAAGGTGTAAAGTCTCCTGGTGTACATTGATAGGTCTCTTGGTGTACAATGATGACTCTTGGAGTATAGTGGAAGCTCTCCAAGTGGACAGTGGCAGGTCTCTTGATGTGCAGTGGAGGCCCTCCTGCTGTAAAGTGGTACCTCCCTGGGTGTACAGTGGTGATCCTACTGGTATACAGTGGTGGCACTTCTGGTGTAAAGTGGTAATTCTCCTGTGATATAGTGATGTCTTCCTATTGCATAGTAGCTGGTCTCCTGGTATACAGTGGAGCAGGGGTGGATTGACCATTTGGAAACTTGGGCACTGCCCGAGGGCCCGGGATCAGTAGGGGGCCCCATGAGTAACCCCTGGTACCTTTTTCATAGGTTTTTTTGAGTTTGGGCAAGAACACAGGGGCCCCATGATCTCCTATTGCCCGGGGGCCCCATGAGTTGTCAGTCCGCCCCTGCAGTGGAGGGTCTCCAGGTGCACAGTAGTCGTTCTCCTGTCATATAGCAACAGCCCTCCTGTTGTACAGTGGAGGGTCTCCTAGTGCACAGTGATGGCTCTCCAGTCTGGTAGAGAGTGGTGGGTCTCCTGGCGTATACTTATGGGTCATCTGATGTGCAGTGGTGGATATCACATGGTGTGCAATAGTGGCTTCTCCTGTCATATAGTGGTGGCCCTTCTGTCATATAGTAGTGGACCCTTGTTGGATAGTGGTGCTTCCCCTGTCATATAGTGGTGGTCCTCTGTTGTACAGTGGTGGCCCTCCTGTCATATAGTGGTATCCCTCTTGTCATATAGTGGTGACCCTCTGTTAGATATTGGTGGCTTTCCTGTCATATTGTGGTGGCCCTCTGTTGTACAGTGGTGGCCCTCTTGTCATATATTGGTGGCCCTCTGTTATACAATTCTGGTCCTCCTGTTATATAGTAGTTGCCCTCTGTTGGACAGTGATGGCTTTCCTGTCATATAGAGGTGACCCTCTGTTGGATAATGGCGTCCCTCCTGTCATATAGAGGTGGCCCTCTGTTGGATAATGGCGTCCCTCCTGTCATATAGAGGTGGCACTCTGTTGGATAGTGATGGTCCTCTGTTGGACAGTGGTGGCTCTCCTGTCATTTAGTGGTAGCCCTCTGTTGTACAGTGGTGGCCCTTCTGCCATATAGTGGTGGTCCTCTGTTGGATAGTGGTGGCCCTCCTGTCATATAGTAGTGACCCTCTTGTTGTATAGTGGTGGGCCTTCTGCCATATAGTGGTGGCCCTCCTGTCACATAGTGGTGGCCCTCCTGTCATATAGTGGTGGCCCTTCTGTCATATAGTGGTGGCCCTCCTGTCACAAAGTGGTGTCCCTCCTGTCATATAGTAGTGACCCTCTGTTGGATAGTGGTGGCCCTCCTGTCATATAGTAGTGACCCTCTTGTTGTATAGTGGTGGGCCTTCTGCCATATAGTGGTGGCCCTCCTGTCACATAGTGGTGGCCCTCCTGTCATATAGTGGTGGCCCTTCTGTCATATAGTGGTGGCCCTCCTGTCACAAAGTGGTGTCCCTCCTGTCATATAGTAGTGACCCTCTGTTGGATAGTGGTGGCTCTCCTGTCATATAGTGGTGGCCCTCCTGTCATATAGTAGTGACCCTCTGTTGGATAGTGGTGGCTCTCCTGTCATATAGTGGTGGCCCTCCTGTCATATAGTGGTGGCCCTCCTGTCATATAGTGGTGGCCCTCCTGTCATATAGTGCTGGCCCTCCTGTCATATAGTGGTGGCCCTCCTGTCATATAGTGGTGGCCCTCCTGTCATATAGTGGTGGCCCTCCTGTCATATAGTGGTGGCCCTCCTGTCATATAGTGGTGGCCCTCTTGTACAGTGGTAGTTCTCTTGGCTTTCATTCTATGGTTCTGTTTCCCAGATGTATTGTACTAGGACTGCTTTAATACACTGAATATCTACTAAATTCGTCGGTTTCGTTTTACCCCCCCCCCCCCCTATATTCCTGGTATCCTCCAGATATATAAATATACTCCCACAGACCCTTTATATGTAAAGACGGACCTGCTGCCAATGTTGTGAATACGGCTGGAGAACCTTACCCTCTCCTTATGATGTCCCCAGCAGACCCCCCCCCCCCCCCCCCCCGAACCTCTGTGAAGTGCCCCCAGGGGTACAATTAGCACTTGTTGAAGAATTCAGCTCCTGGCCGGCTAATATGACCTATTTAACCGTGATTTGTTTTCCCTCTCTTCCCAAAGTCCGCGGAAGTGGTGAGGAAATGAAATTACAGTCAGTGATGATTACAATTGCTAGCGTGTTATCGGCGGCGTGGCCATTAGCGTGTTATCGGCGGCGTGGCCATTAGCGTGATGCTTTATTACAGGCGGGTATTAGTGCCGGAGAGTATATTAGGATTATTACTCCCGCCGTGCCGAGTACTCCGACTCCCAGCCGCTCGCCCGTCACTTTGAGTTCCATTCCACGGAGTAAAGAATTGCCGGATGTCGCCGCTCTCCGGAGGAGCCGGACCCCCAATTCTCGCAGGTTTCCCGTCTTTTCCCTAATTGCCGAAATCACCGACAACAGCGAAAGGCGCCTTGCGCTAATGTAAAGGTTTTCTGCCTAAATTCTGCGGTGTGACCCTCCCCCCCCCCCCGACACGCCTTTGTAGCATCTGATTAGGAACGCGCGGATTGCGAGGGCGGCCATACACCGCCACCGATCGTTAGAAGGAAATTGGACGTTTGCATCCTACAATGGATGGCGCTGAAACTTCTAACGATTTCCCTTTGTGGAGATTTGTTTCTTGTAGATCGCCTTTAAATATCTGCGCAGAGCCAGACGCAGGCTGCGGTCTTCCAAGCAGCAGAGGATGAGGATGAGGATGATGAAGAGGATGAAAATGGTCGTTAAGCACTCACCTGTTCCGCTGTGTTGCTCTTCCACGTTGTCCCAGCATGTGGGGCACAAAATGGTGGAGTTCCTTCCTAAAACAGGTATGTGAGTACCATCCATGGGTGCAATGTGTGCATTTCACATGGGCCCTGAGGGGGATGGGGCCCCCTGTGTCCTCACACATTGCAGCCATGGAGGAGCTGATATTCCCCTTCCCTATGCCACTCCAATCCTTTTCCTGTACTGTGCAGCACTGATCCCTGGCACCCCCTCCCTGCAGTGCAGCTGCCAGTGTCCCTCTCCCCCCTCCCACCAGCTTCAGCTACTGCAGGGGAGAGGAGCCTCTGGGGGAATTAAACTGTCAAAAGATATTCCCCCTCCTCATGCTACTTTGGCACCCCGTCCTGTACCGCCCTCCCCCCCCCCAGTGCAGCACTGATCCCTGGCACCCCCTCCCTGCAGCACTGCTGGCCGGTGTCCCTCCTCCCCCTCCCACCAGATTCAGCTACTGCAGGGGAGGGGAGCCTCTGGGGGAATCAAACTGTGAAAAGATATTCCCCCTCCTCATGCCGCTCTGACCCCGTTCTGTACTGTCCTCCCCCCAGTGCAGCACTGATCCCTGGCACCCCCTCCCTGCAGCACTGCTGGCCGGTGTCCCTCCTCCCCCTCCCACCAGATTCAGCTACTGCAGGGGAGGGGAGCCTCTGGGGGAATCAAACTGTGAAAAGATATTCCCCCTCCTCATGCCACTCTGACCCCCATCCTATATTGCCCCCACCAGTGCATCACTGACCCCTGGGGCCCTCTCCTTGCAGCGCTGCTGGCTGGTGTCTCTCCTCCACCTCCCACCAGCTTCAGCTACTGCAGGGGAGGGGAGCCTCTGGAGGAATCAAACTGTCAAAAGATATTCCCCGTCCTCATGCCACTCTGACCCCCCCCCCATCCTGTACAGCCCCCCCCCCAGTGCAACATTAATCCCGAGTGCCCCGTCCTGTAGGGCTGTCGGCCAGCTTCCCCTCCTCCCCCTATCACCTCCAGGATAGGAGATCAAGCAACATTTAGGATGAGCGATTGGTGTCAGGATGGAGAGAACTTGGGGGGGGGCTTGTAAATATGTCATGTTTACCAGCCCTTCCTGAATGAACACAGTGGGTGATCGGTACTGATCACTCTTGTGTTCATTCATCACCGAAGCACAGTAAACAGTGTTTACTATGGTTTAGTTTGTAAATGAATAGGAGCCTCTATAGAGCACTTCTATTCATTCATATGCAGTGCAGCCGAGTCTGCAGATAAAGGGACCAAAGGGACTAAGGACTCTGTCATCTCTTTATCAATAAAGAGACATCAGGTGTCTATTTAGACCCCTGATGTTTCACCAAAGGAAACAGTAAAAAAAAAAAACACCCAAAAAAAACAGTAAAAAAAAATTAAAGCCAAAAAACATAGTAAGGCCTTTTTTACACAGGATATACCACAGCATACACCCAGGCTCAGGGGCGGACTGACAACTCATAGGGCCCCCGGGCAATAGGGGATCATTGGGCCCCTGTGTCCTCACCCACACTCAAACCACACCCAAAAAAGCCTATGAAAGGTACCAGGGGCATCTCATGGGGCCCCCTACTGACCCCAGGCCCTCGGGCAGTGCCCGAGTTCCCAAATGGTCAGTCATCCCCTGCCCAGGCTGTATTTATCCTCACAGGGATGCTCAGGTGTTCCGTGCACCCCTGTGCAGGCAATCCCGGTGCTGTCTATTGGGAAGCAGGGGCTGCACGGACACAGCTGCTGCTCTCGATTTGACACCCGTGTGGGTGCGGGTACATGGGCCTGAACTCACACTGTATGCATTCGGGCTGTGTACCGGCATGCATACAGATGTCAGATTCAGAGCAGCGACTGTGTTCATGCACCAGCTGCATCCCAAGTGACATGAATGGGATTGCCTGCACAGGGATGCACAGAACACCTCTGCACCCCCCCGTGCCCATACACACAGCCCTCACATGGGTGTACACTTTAGTACGGCACATGTGAACGAGGCCTTAGAAGGAATGTAACAGGAATTTTGTAAGTTATGTTGTGTTTATGTGTGCTAATAATGATTTTAGTGTATTTTTAGTGAAAACAGTGATTTGATAAATATTTGCGCAACTATTGCGGGCTGAAAAAAAATCAACTATTGCCCACATTGTATTGAGGATCAGTGTGTACTCCAGTACAATCCCCCTAGGTCAGTCTGACTGACCTGGGGGGATTGTACTGGGGGACTGACTGAACTGAAGGAGGGGGATTATACTGGGGGACCGACTGACCTGGGGGGATTATACTGGGGGACCGACTGACCTGGGGGGATTACACCGGGGAATATATTGACCTTAGGGGGGAATTGTACTGAGGGACAGACTGACCTGAGGTAGGGGCAATATAGTGGGGGACAGACTGACCTGGGAGGATTATACTGGGGGGACAAATTGACTTTGGGGGGATTGTACTGGGGAACATATTGACCATAGGGTGAATTGTACTGGGGGACATACTGACCTGGGGGAGGGGGATTATACTTGGGGAGAGACTGACCTAAGGGGAGTATACGGGGGGACAGAATGTCCTTGGGGGGGATTGTACTGGGAAAGATATTGACCTTAGGTGGGAATTGTACTGGGGGACAGACTGACCTGAGGGAGGGGCATTATAGTGGGGGACAGACTGACCTGAGGGTATTATACTGGGGGGACAATTTGACTTTGGGGGGATTGTACTGGGAAAGATATTGACCTTAGGGGGGAAATGTACTGGGGGACAGACTGACCTGGGGGAAGGGGATTATACTTGTGGACAAACTGACCTGGGGGGGAATATACTGGGGGACAGATTGCCCTTGGGGGGATTGTACTTGGGAACAGGGGCGGACTGACCATTTGGAAACTCGGGCACTGCCCGAGGGCCCGGGGTCTGTAGGGGGCCCCATGAGATGCCCCTGGTACCTTTTTCATATGCTTTTTTGAGTTTGGGCAAGGACACAGGGGCCCCATGATCCCCTATTGCTCGGGGGCCCCATGATTTGTCAGTCCGCCCCTGCTTGGGAACATGTTGACCTTAGGTGGGAATTGTACTGGGGGATAGACTGACCTGAGGGATTATAGTAGGGAACAGTCTGACCTGGGGGACAAATTGCCTTTGGGGGGGATTGCACTGGGGGACAAATTGACTTTGGGGGGGATTGTACTGATGGACAAATCCCCTGGGAACACCAGTTCTACAGCATGTGTATCTGCAGGTCAGGGGTTCTCAGTAAAACCCACTGCAGTTTTAGAAGATCTCCCCCTATATGTCTATTAACGTATACTACAAGCAAGTAAATATTTGGCATTTTTCACATTAAAGTAATACTTTGCCATAGAGGGATCACTTCAATATGGTTAGCCAGAGAGGGATCTCTTTGACGTAGTTGACCGGAGAGGGATCACTTTGACGTAGTTGACCGGAGAGGGATCACTTTGACGTAGTTGACCGGAGAGGGATCACTTTGACATAGCTGGCCAGAGAGGGATCCCTTTGACATAGTTGGCAAGAGAAGGATCCCTTTGACATAGTTGGCCAGAGAGGGATCATTTTGACATAGTTGGCCAGAGAGGGATCCCTTTGACATAGTTGGCCAGAGAGGGATCCCTTTGACATAGTTGGCCAGAGAGGGATCCCTTTGACATAGTTGGCCAGAGAGGGATCCCTTTAACATAGTTGGCCAGAGAGGGATCCCTTTGACATAGTTGGCCAGAGAGGGATACCTTTAACATAGTTGACCAGAGAGGGATCACTTTGACATAGTTGGCCAGAGAGGGATCCCTTTGACATAGTTGGCCAGAGAGGGATCCCTTTGACATAGTTGGCCAGAGAGGGATCCCTTTGACATAGTTGGCCAGAGAAGGATCCCTTTGACATAGTTGGCCAGAAAGGGATCCCTTTGACATAGTTGGCCAGAGAAGGATCCCTTTGACATAGTTGGCCAGAGAGGGATCCCTTTGACATAGTTGGCCAGAGAGGGATCCCTTTGACATAGTTGGCCAGAGAAGGATGCCTTTGACATAGTTGGCCAGAGAGGGATCCCTTTGACATAGTTGGCCAGAGAGGGATCTCTTTGACATAATTGGCCAGAGAGGGATACCTTTAACATAGTTGGCCAGAGAGGGATCACTTTGACATAGTTGGCCAGAGAGGGATCCCTTTGACATAGTAGGCCAGAGAAGGATCCCTTTGACATAGTTGGCCAGAGAGGGATCCCTTTGACATAGTTGGCCAGAGAGGGATCCCTTTGACATAGTTGGCCAGAGAAGGATGCCTTTGACATAGTTGGCCAGAGAGGGATCCCTTTGACATAGTTGGCCAGAGAGGGATCTCTTTGACATAATTGGCCAGAGAGGGATACCTTTAACATAGTTGGCCAGAGAGGGATCACTTTGACATAGTTGGCCAGAGAGGGATCCCTTTGACATAGTAGGCCAGAGAGGGATCCCTTTAACATAGTTGGCCAGAGAGGGATCCCTTTGACATAGTTGGCCAGAGAAGGATCCCTTTGACATAGTTGGCCAGAAAGGGATCCCTTTGACATAGTTGGCCAGAGAAGGATCCCTTTGACATAGTTGGCCAGAGAGGGATCCCTTTGACATAGTTGGCCAGAGAGGGATCCCTTTGACATAGTTGGCCAGAAAGGGATCCCTTTGACATAGTTGGCCAGAGAAGGATCCCTTTGACATAGTTGGCCAGAGAGGGATCCCTTTGACATAGTTGGCCAGAGAAGGATCCCTTTGACATAGTTGGCCAGAGAAGGATGCCTTTGACATAGTTGGCCAGAGAGGGATCCCTTTGACATAGTTGGCCAGAGAGGGATCTCTTTGACATAGTTGGCCAGAGAAGGATCCCTTTGACATAGTTGGCCAGAGAAGGATGCCTTTGACATAGTTGGCCAGAGAGGGATCTCTTTGACATAGTTGGCCAGAGAGGGATCCCTTTGACATAGTTGGCCAGAGAGGGATCCCTTTGACATAGTTGGTCAGCTTGAACATGTATTGCAATAGTCCTCCTCTATATGCAAAGGAAGTCTTCTCCGCTCCATTCCTGCACAGCCAACACTTTCACCAGTTTAATGGGAAGTGTTAAGTTTGCCTTTTGAGGCCCAAACTTTTAAAAGCCCCAAATACTCTGAACCAAGCATGGAATATTACCGGAACATACATCGTCTTTACCAACAACTGGCACTTCTGGTGCAAAATACAAGAACAACGCATATAACCAAAACATGCAATGAGAAATATAAAGGTTCATTAGCATACAGTATGATTTGGCAATATGCAGGATGAGGCTGAATGAATTTCCAATTGCTCATTAGCAGTAATTTGCATAAACAACAGCCATGGCAATGATACGTTTATAATTACCCGGGAATTTATACTAATGTTGTCTTGCATCATACAGGAGAACATTGAAGGTTTCCATTTCTCCTCTTCAGGGGCTGTGCGTGAGGGAACGTCCTACTTCCCATCCAGGACCATATGGACAAGCCTGCAAAATGTGAGTCTGAGGACGGCCAACATCCAAAGGCTAAACAAATCTATACATACAAAGTCATTTTCAAATCAGCAGCTCTCGTTAAAATAATCCCTAGTGTTTAGTTGGCCAGAGAGGGATCCCTTTGTCATAGTTGGCCAGAGAGGGATCCCTTTGACATAGTTGGCCAGAGAGGGATCCCTTTGACATAGTTGGCCAGAGAGGGATCACTGACATAGTTGGCCAGAGAGGGATCACTTTGACATAGCTGGCCAGAGAGGGATCCCTTTGACATAGTTGGCCAGAGAGGGATCCCTTTGACATAGTTGGCCAGAGAGGGATCACTGACATAGTTGGCCAGAGAGGGATCACTTTGACATAGTTGGCCAGAGAGGGATAACTTTGATAGAGTTGGTCAGAGAGGGATCACTTTGACATAGTTGGCCAGAGAGGGATCACTTTGACATAGTTGGCCAGAGAGGGATCCCTTTGGCATAGTTGGCCAGAGAGGGATCCATTTGACATAGTTGGCCAGAGAGGGATCCCTTTGACATAGTTGGCCAGAAAGGGATCCCTTTGACATAGTTGGCCAGAGAGGGATCCCTTTGACATAGTTGGCCAGAGAGGGATCACTTTGACATAGTTGGCCAAAGAGGGATCCCTTTGACATAGTTGGCCAAAGAGGGATCCCTTTGACATAGCTGGCCAGAGAGGGATCCCTTTGACATAGTTGGCCAGAAAGGGATCTCTTTGACATAGTTGTCCAGAGAAGGATCGCTGACATAGTTTGCCAGAGAGGGATCACTTTGACATAGTTGGCCAGAGAGGGATCCCTTTGACATAGTTGGCCAGAGAGGGATCCCTTTGACATAGTTGGCCAAAGAGGGATCCCTTTGACATAGTTGGCCAGAGAGGGATCCCTTTGACATAGTTAGCCAGAGAGGGATCCCTTTGACATAGTTGGACAGAGAGGAATCACTTTAACATAGTTGGCCAGAGAGGGATCCCTGTGACATAGTTGGCCAGAGAGGGATCCCTTTGACATAGTTGACCAGAGAGGGATCCCTTTGACATAGTTGGCCAGAGAGGGATCTCTTTGACATAGTTGTCCAGAGAGGGATCACTGACATAGTTTGCCAGAGAGGGATGACTTTGACATAGTTGGCCAGAGAGGGATCCCTTTGACATAGTTGGCCAAAGAGGGATCCCTTTGACATAGCTGACCAGAGAAGGATCCCTTTGACATAGTTGGCCAGAAAGGGATCCCTTTGACATAGTTGGCCAGAGAAGGATCCCTTTGACATAGTTGGCCAGAGAGGGATCCCTTTGACATAGTTGGCCAGAGAAGGATCCCTTTGACATAGTTGGCCAGAAAGGGATCCCTTTGACATAGTTGGCCAGAGAAGGATCCCTTTGACATAGTTGGCCAGAGAGGGATCCCTTTGACATAGTTGGCCAGAGAGGGATCCCTTTGACATAGTTGGCCAGAGAAGGATGCCTTTGACATAGTTGGCCAGAGAGGGATCCCTTTGACATAGTTGGCCAGAGAGGGATCTCTTTGACATAATTGGCCAGAGAGGGATACCTTTAACATAGTTGGCCAGAGAGGGATCACTTTGACATAGTTGGCCAGAGAGGGATCCCTTTGACATAGTAGGCCAGAGAGGGATCCCTTTAACATAGTTGGCCAGAGAGGGATCCCTTTGACATAGTTGGCCAGAGAGGGATCCCTTTGACATAGTTGGCCAGAGAAGGATGCCTTTGACATAGTTGGCCAGAGAGGGATCCCTTTGACATAGTTGGCCAGAGAGGGATCTCTTTGACATAGTTGGCCAGAGAAGGATCCCTTTGACATAGTTGGCCAGAGAAGGATGCCTTTGACATAGTTGGCCAGAGAGGGATCTCTTTGACATAGTTGGCCAGAGAGGGATCCCTTTGACATAGTTGGCCAGAGAGGGATCCCTTTGACATAGTTGGTCAGCTTGAACATGTATTGCAATAGTCCTCCTCTATATGCAAAGGAAGTCTTCTCCGCTCCATTCCTGCACAGCCAACACTTTCACCAGTTTAATGGGAAGTGTTAAGTTTGCCTTTTGAGGCCCAAACTTTTAAAAGCCCCAAATACTCTGAACCAAGCATGGAATATTACCGGAACATACATCGTCTTTACCAACAACTGGCACTTCTGGTGCAAAATACAAGAACAACGCATATAACCAAAACATGCAATGAGAAATAGAAAGGTTCATTAGCATACAGTATGATTTGGCAATATGCAGGATGAGGCTGAATGAATTTCCAATTGCTCATTAGCAGTAATTTGCATAAACAACAGCCATGGCAATGATACGTTTATAATTACCCGGGAATTTATACTAATGTTGTCTTGCATCATACAGGAGAACATTGAAGGTTTCCATTTCTCCTCTTCAGGGGCTGTGCGTGAGGGAACGTCCTACTTCCCATCCAGGACCATATGGACAAGCCTGCAAAATGTGAGTCTGAGGACGGCCAACATCCAAAGGCTAAACAAATCTATACATACAAAGTCATTTTCAAATCAGCAGCTCTCGTTAAAATAATCCCTAGTGTTTAGTTGGCCAGAGAGGGATCCCTTTGTCATAGTTGGCCAGAGAGGGATCCCTTTGACATAGTTGGCCAGAGAGGGATCCCTTTGACATAGTTGGCCAGAGAGGGATCACTGACATAGTTGGCCAGAGAGGGATCACTTTGACATAGCTGGCCAGAGAGGGATCCCTTTGACATAGTTGGCCAGAGAGGGATCCCTTTGACATAGTTGGCCAGAGAGGGATCACTGACATAGTTGGCCAGAGAGGGATCACTTTGACATAGTTGGCCAGAGAGGGATAACTTTGATAGAGTTGGTCAGAGAGGGATCACTTTGACATAGTTGGCCAGAGAGGGATCACTTTGACATAGTTGGCCAGAGAGGGATCCATTTGACATAGTTGGCCAGAGAGGGATCCCTTTGACATAGTTGGCCAGAAAGGGATCCCTTTGACATAGTTGGCCAGAGAGGGATCCCTTTGACATAGTTGGCCAGAGAGGGATCACTTTGACATAGTTGGCCAAAGAGGGATCCCTTTGACATAGTTGGCCAGAGAGGGATCCCTTTGACATAGTTGGCCAGAGAGGGATCTCTTTGACATAGTTGTCCAGAGAAGGATCGCTGACATAGTTGGCCAGAGAGGGATCACTTTGACATAGTTGGCCAGAGAGGGATCCCTTTGACATAGTTGGCCAGAGAGGGATCCCTTTGACATAGTTGGCCAAAGAGGGATCCTTTTGACATAGCTGGCCAGAGAGGGATCCCTTTGACATAGTTAGCCAGAGAGGGATCCCTTTGACATAGTTGGACAGAGAGGAATCACTTTGACATAGTTGGCCAGAGAGGGATCCCTGTGACATAGTTGGCCAGAGAGGGATCCCTTTGACATAGTTGGCCAAAGAGGGATCCCTTTGACATAGCTGGCCAGAGAGGGATCCCTTTGACATAGTTAGCCAGAGATGGATCCCTTTGACATAGTTGGACAGAGAGGAATCACTTTGACATAGTTGGCCAGAGAGGGATCCCTGTGACATAGTTGGCAAGAGAGGGATCCCTTTGATATAGTTGACCAGAGAGGGATCCCTTTGACATAGTTGGCCAGAGAGGGATCTCTTTGACATAGTTGTCCAGAGAGGGATCACTGACATAGTTTGCCAGAGAGGGATTACTTTGACATAGTTGGCCAGAGAGGGATCCCTTTGACATAGTTAGCCAGAGAGGGATCCCTTTGACATAGTTGGCCAAAGAGGGATCCCTTTGACATAGCTGACCAGAGAGGGATCCCTTTGACATAGTTAGCCAAGTTAGCCAGAGAGGGATCCCTTTGACATAGTTGGCCAGAGAGGGATCCCTTTGACATAGCTGACCAGAGAGGGATCCCTTTGACATAGTTAGCCAGAGAGGGATCCCTTTGACATAGTTGGACAGAGAAGAATCACTTTGACATAGTTGGCCAGAGAGGGATCCCTGTGACATAGTTGGCCAGAGAGGGATCCCTTTGACATAGTTGGCCAGAGAGGGATCCCTTTGTTATAGTTGGCCAGAGAGGAATCCCTTTGACATAGTTGGCCAAAGAGGGATCCCTTTGACATAGTTGGCCAGAGAGGGATCCCTTTGACATAGTTGGCCAAAGAGGGATCCCTTTGACATAGTTGGCCAGAGAGGGATCCCTTTGACATAGTTGGCCAGAGAGGGATCACTGACATAGTTGGCCAGAGAGGGATCACTTTGACATAGCTGGCCAGAGAGGGATCCCTTTGACATAGTTGGCCAGAGAGGGATCTCTTTGACATAGTTGTCCAGAGAAGGATCGCTGACATAGTTTGCCAGAGAGGGATCACATTGACATAGTTGGCCAGAGAGGGATCCCTTTGACATAGTTGGCCAGAGAGGGATCCCTTTGACATAGTTGGCCAAAGAGGGATCCCTTTGACATAGCTGGCCAGAGAGGGATCCCTTTGACATAGTTAGCCAGAGAGGGATCCCTTTGACATAGTTGGACAGAGAGGAATCACTTTGACATAGTTGGCCAGAGAGGGATCCCTGTGACATAGTTGGCCAGAGAGGGATCCCTTTGACATAGTTGGCCAAAGAGGGATCCCTTTGTCATAGCTGGCCAGAGAGGGATCCCTTTGACATAGTTAGCCAGAGAGGGATCCCTTTGACATAGTTGGACAGAGAGGAATCACTTTGACATAGTTGGCCAGAGAGGGATCCCTGTGACATAGTTGGCCAGAGAGGGATCCCTTTGACATAGTTGACCAGAGAGGGATCCCTTTGACATAGTTGGCCAGAGAGGGATCTCTTTGACATAGTTGTCCAGAGAGGGATCACTGACATAGTTTGCCAGAGAGGGATCCCTTTGACATAGTTGGACAGAGAGGAATCACTTTGACATAGTTGGACAGAGAGGAATCACTTTGACATAGTTGGCCAGAGAGGGATCCCTGTGACATAGCTGGCCAGAGAGGGATCCCTTTGACATAGTTAGCCAGAGAGGGATCCCTTTGACATAGTTGGACAGAGAGGGATCCCTGTGACATAGCTGACCAGAGATTGATCCCTTTGACACAGTTAGCCAGAGAGGGATCCCTTTGACATAGTTGGACAGAGAGGAATCACTTTGACATAGTTGGCCAGAGAGGGATCCCTGTGACATAGTAGGCCAGAGAGGGATCCCTTTGACATAGTTGGCCAGAGAGGGATCCCTTTGTCATAGTTGGCCAGAGAGGAATCCCTTTGACATAGTTGGCCAAAGAGGGATCCCTTTGACATAGTTGGCCAGAGAGGGATCCCTTTGACATAGCTGACCAGAGAGGGATCCCTTTGACATAGTTGGACAGAGAGGAATCACTTTGACATAGTTGGCCAGAGAGGGATCCCTGTGACATAGTTGGCCAGAGAGGGATCCCTTTGACATAGTTGGCCAGAGAGGGATCCCTTTGTCATAGTTGGCCAGAGAGGAATCCCTTTGACATAGTTGGCCAAAGAGGGATCCCTTTGACATAGTTGGCCAAAGAGGGATCCCTTTGACATAGTTGGCCAAAGAGGGATCCCTTTGACATAGTTGGCCAGAGAGGGATCCCTTTGACATAGTTGGCCAGAGAGGGATCACTGACATAGTTGGCCAGAGAGGGATCACTTTGACATAGCTGGCCAGAGAGGGATCCCTTTGACATAGTTGGCCAGAGAGGGATCTCTTTGACATAGTTGTCCAGAGAAGGATCGCTGACATAGTTTGCCAGAGAGGGATCACTTTGACATAGTTGGCCAGAGAGGGATCCCTTTGACATAGTTGGCCAGAGAGGGATCCCTTTGACATAGTTGGCCAAAGAGGGATCCCTTTGACATAGCTGGCCAGAGAGGGATCCCTTTGCCATAGTTAGCCAGAGAGGGATCCCTTTGACATAGTTGGACAGAGAGGAATCACTTTGACATAGTTGGCCAGAGAGGGATCCCTGTGACATAGTTGGCCAGAGAGGGATCCCTTTGACATAGTTGGCCAAAGAGGGATCCCTTTGTCATAGCTGGCCAGAGAGGGATCCCTTTGACATAGTTAGCCAGAGAGGGATCCCTTTGACATAGTTGGACAGAGAGGAATCACTTTGACATAGTTGGCCAGAGAGGGATCCCTGTGACATAGTTGGCCAGAGAGGGATCCCTTTGACATAGTTGACCAGAGAGGGATCCCTTTGACATAGTTGGCCAGAGAGGGATCTCTTTGACATAGTTGTCCAGAGAGGGATCACTGACATAGTTTGCCAGAGAGGGATCCCTTTGACATAGTTGGACAGAGAGGAATCACTTTGACATAGTTGGACAGAGAGGAATCACTTTGACATAGTTGGCCAGAGAGGGATCCCTGTGACATAGCTGGCCAGAGAGGGATTCCTTTGACATAGTTAGCCAGAGAGGGATCCCTTTGACATAGTTGGACAGAGAGGGATCCCTGTGACATAGCTGACCAGAGATTGATCCCTTTGACACAGTTAGCCAGAGAGGGATCCCTTTGACATAGTTGGCCAGAGAGGGATCCCTGTGACATAGTAGGCCAGAGAGGGATCCCTTTGACATAGTTGGCCAGAGAGGGATCCCTTTGTCATAGTTGGCCAGAGAGGAATCCCTTTGGCATAGTTGGCCAAAGAGGGATCCATTTGACATAGTTGGCCAGAGAGGGATCCCTTTGACATAGCTGGCCAGAGAGGGATCACTGACATAGTTGGCCAGAGAGGGATCACTTTGACATAGTTGACCAGAGAGGGATAACTTTGATAGAGTTGGTCAGAGAGGGATCACTTTGACATAGTTGGCCAAAGAGGGATCCCTTTGGCATAGTTGGCCAAAGAGGGATCCATTTGACATAGCTGGCCAGAGAGGGATCCCTTTGACATAGTTGGCCAGAAAGGGATCCCTTTGACATAGTTGGCCAAAGAGGGATCCCTTTGAAATAGTTGGCCAGAGAGGGATCACTTTGACATAGTTGGCCAAAGAGGGATCCCTTTGACATAGTTGGCCAGAGAGGGATCCCTTTGACATAGCTGGCCAGAGAGGGATCCCTTTGACATAGTTGGCCAGAGAGGGATCTCTTTGACATAGTTGTCCAGAGAAGGATCGCTGACATAGTTTGCCAGAGAGGGATCACTTTGACATAGTTGGCCAGAGAGGGATCCCTTTGACATAGTTGGCCAGAGAGGGATCCCTTTGACATAGTTGGCCAAAGAGGGATCCCTTTGACATAGCTGGCCAGAGAGGGATCCCTTTCACATAGTTAGCCAGAGAGGGATCCCTTTGACATAGTTGGACAGAGAGGAATCACTTTGACATAGTTGGCCAGAGAGGGATCCCTGTGACATAGTTGGCCAGAGAGGGATCCCTTTGACATAGCTGACCAGAGAGGGATCCCTTTGACATAGTTGGACAGAGAGGAATCACTTTGATATAGTTGGCCAGAGAGGGATCCCTGTGACATAGTTGGCCAGAGAGGGATCCCTTTGACATAGTTGGCCAGAGAGGGATCCCTGTGACATAGTTGGCAAGAGAGGAATCCCTTTGACATAGTTGGCCAGAGAGGGATCCCTTTGACATAATTGGCCAGAGAGGGATCCCTTTGACATAGTTGGACAGAGAGGAATCACTTTGACATAGTTGGACAGAGAGGGATCCCTGTGACATAGTTGGCGAGAGAGGGATCCCTTTGATAGAGTCGGTCAGCTTGAACATGTATTGCAATACATGAGAACCAAACGCCCAATCCTTATGGTGATCCTAACATGAAGGTACTTGTAGTCAGGTGCAGCTAGTTAGTCTGCCAATAGGTGGCTCTTGGGTGAGTCATTGCTCATAAATAAGTCAGGTTGGGAGGAGTCCTATGTGCAGTTGGGGCATGGGAGTCAGGGACCCCACCATAAGACAGATGTAGCCAGCAAACGGAGGCCTTGGACAGGGTTGGAGGCTGGGGAGAGGTGGACCTACACCTATAAGAGCAAGCTGTAGACTTCCCGACCCTTATGGAGGTAGGGCCTAGGGTGGGTTACAAAAAGGCCATTGAGGCAAGGCCAAGAGTTCCCGAAAGTGCTTCATGATGCTTTCACATATGCTTACTGCGGGCCGTCCACCAAACGTAATTGACCCCCCCCCGGATAGTATGTCAACATGGTGTGACTGTTTGTGCTATCAGTGAATTGCAGCAACCCTATCTTCCTTTGGGGATATAAAGGTTAATAGCTGGGAATATCTGGAGGAGGCCTTTGGCACGGAGTGAGATCACAAGATGGCGGAGGGTTAAACGGTCAAGCAGGAGGGTCACTATTCTAGTAGGAGAAGAAGTAGGCCAGGGACTTGTGTTCTTGTCGCTCAATTCTAGTCATTCACCAACCTCCCTTACATCCTTGTCTGGGTATCTCCTGTTATGGGGTGGAGACAGTCTCCGAAATGTGCTCCTGTGTTGTCACCCTATCACATGCACCTCTGGTGAAGGCTACAAGCTGCCATGCTAACACATATTGTGCGGACATAGTCCACTGTTTGCACCATCGGGAAGCCGGTCCCACTGACAACTTAGATGGTTGTCACCAACATGCTCGGTCGGCGCTACTACTAGGTGAACTAGGCAACCACGTAGGGCACACTGTCGCCTAGGGCACAGCCAAGGCCGCTGGTTTCCCTACTCTCTGCCATGACCTGGTCTAGGGGGCTGCTGGGAAGGGCTATGCCCCCCCCCAAAATTTCAGGCTGGTCCTTCTAAGGACGCGGTGCCTGTACACTGAGTGCCTTCCCCCCATCCCTGCACTCACGGCTGGGAAAAGGGGAGAGCAGCCTGGAACAGTCGGCAAATGAGAAATGAAAATAGAGAGGCGGAAGGTGCAGGCTGTGCTCTCCTTCCCTGTCAGTGTAGAGCGATCCTCCATACAGCAGATGACACAGGATCGCTCTGACATCGCCATGGTCAGTGATTGATTCGTTCCCCGACTCCCTGCTGCTGAGAGATGAGCTGTCATTGGAGGAGAGAGGGGGCGGGAAATGGGGGGGTTGTGCTAGGAGGGAGGATTGGGAGGGTTGTGTTAGGAGGAGGGAATTGGGGGGAATTTGTGCTAGGAGGGGGGATTTGGGGGGGAATTTGTTTTACAAGGGGTGATTGGGACAAGTTGTGCTGGGGGGGGGGGATTTGTTCTAGAAGGGGGAATTTGGGTGGGGGGGAGGATTTTTGCTGAGAAGGGTAATTTGGGGGGTTGTGCTAGAAGGATTTGTGTAAGAGGTGGAATTGGGGGGATTAATGCCAGGAGGGGGGATTGGGGAGAGGATTTGTGCTAGGGTGGAAAAATTGAGGGGAAAGAGGATATGTGCTACGAGGAGTGAGGTAGAACTACAGATGAAGTTTTTGGGGTTTTTTAAAAGGGGGGTGGAAGTAGCTGGTCTTGCCTAGGGCCCAAAATAGACTAGCACTGGCTCTGACAACATGGGTGTACCCACTGGAAGATTTCCCTTCTGTTCCTGTTCTGGTGATAACTGAAAATGTTGAATTTTCTTGTACTTTTTTCCCTGGGGGAAGTGGTCACCAGGACAGAGAGAGGGAGAAACTCCCTAATGGGGGCTTGGACAGTAGTAATGGCGGCACACCAGTGATCATACAGTCTACCGGGAGTAACTGGTTAAAAAAAGAAAGCCATCGAATCTCAAGGGTTTGTACACCCCCCCCCCCCCCCTTCGTCGTGGCTGCAATAGAAATACAAAAAGTATAAATATTGCAAGTTTGAAATAAAAAGATAAAATATATCTTGTAGATTCCTATAAAAAAAAAACAAAGAAAACTAATAGGGAAGAAATAAATTTTGGCATGACGGGTGCTGCCAGGTAGAGGGGAGGGAGACCAGTGAATAGTCCGGACAGGCCATAGGGCACACCGGGCATGTCAAGCCTAAGAAGAGCGGCCTGTTGATGGCCGGGCCACACAGCAAGAGGTAAGCGGCAACCGCGGTCTGGACGGGGCTGACACAGACAACAGCCGCTGCTCACTATGCTGCTGCGTGGCTATGCCTAAAGCAGGGCCGACAGGAGGAGAGGCAGAGATGGCTCCAGTGACAAGCAGGACACACCACAGGGGATACACAGACACCTCCTGGGCCGGGCACTGCCCACGCAGCAGCACTAAAGGACAACGGTGGCCTTTCTCCTTTACACACTGTGACAGCCAAACAGTCCCACTCTCTTCCTGTCTCTTTGCTGCACGGGATGTCTCTTTGCTGGTTAGGATGTCTCTTTGCTGTATGGGGATGTCTCTTTTCTGATTGGGATGTCTCTGTGCTGGTTAGGATGTTTCTTTGCTGGATTGGGATGTCACTTTTCTGGATGGAATATCTCTTTTTTGGATGGGATGTCGCTTTGCTGGACTGGGCTGTCTGTTTGCTGGATAGGGATGTCTCTTTGCTGGATTGAGCTTTCTCTTTGCTATAATGGGGATGTCTTTTTGCTGGATTGGGCTGTATCTTTGCTATTTAGAAATGTCTCTTTGCTGGATTAGGATGTCTCTTTGCTGTATAGTGATGTCTATTTTCTGTATAGGGATGTCTCTTTTCTGGATTGGGATGTTTCTTTGCTGGACAAAATGTCTCTTTGCTGGTTAGGATGTTTCTTTGCTGAATTGGGATGTCTCTTTTCTGGATTGGGATGTCTCTTTGCTGGATGGGGATGTCTCTTTGCTGAATTGGGATGTCTCTTGGCTATATGGGGGATGTCTGTTTGCTGGATGGGGATGTCTCTTTTCTGGGTGGGATGTCTCTTTGCTGGACGGGATGTCTTTTTGTTGGTTGGAATGTCTCTTTGCTGGACTGGGCTGTCTCTTTGCTGGATGGGAATGTCTGTTTGCTGGATGGGAATGTCTCTTTGCTGGATCGGGGCTGTCTTTTTGCTGGATTTGGCTCTATCTATGCTGGATTGGGCTGTATCTTTACTATTTAGAGATGTCTCTTTGCTGGATTGCGATGTCTCTTTTCTATATGGGATTGTCTCTTTTCTGGATTGGGCTGTCTCTTTGCTTTATGGGGATGTCTCTTTGCTGGACTGGGATGTCTCTTTGCTATATAGGGATGTCTCGTTGCTGGATTGGGATGCCTCTTTGCTGGATTGCACCATCTCTTTGCTGAATATATAGGGGGCACTGTGATTAGATTTCTAGGAGCACTGTAATGTAAAGAGGTACTGTGATATAAAGGGGACTGCACTGGAAAGCGGCACTGTAATATATCACATTGCCGCTTTACATTACAGTGCAGAGGACCGACTCTGTGAGCTGTCAGTCACCAACCGCCCCTGCAAATGCCCTTAACCCTACCCCCCCCCCCCCCCACCCCCCAGAAAAATTGACTGCTCATTCTAAAATGCCTAGACCCATTTTTTGTCCCGGTCCAGGCCTGCAGTGACCGTTGATTCTCTGACCTCCCCGGCCTAGCAAGAACCTGAAAGTGATATGTGAAATGTCACCTCCGGTTGCTGCTGTCAGTTTCCCTGACTTCTGCAGCTGGAGAAGAAGAATCATGGAGCACGATCTGCACTATATTAGCTTCAATGGAGGACAGGCAAGAAGCCTAAGGGACACCAATGTCTCATTAAAGAGAACCCGTCACACCAAAGTAGCATCACATAGGGGACATTTTGACACAGTTGTAAGTATATATATATATTTAGATAGAATAAATAATATAATAATAATATTGAATATTTTTCTATGACATTATATACTATACTGTAAAAATAGGTATAAGTGAGCGCTAAAGGTAACGAAGCTGCTGAACACAAAAGGTACCAAAAAACCTCCAAAAACTCACATATAAAAAAGGTGCAGCGCTTATATATTAAAACATGCAAGATATCAAAAATGCAAGAGTATATCCCTGCAAAACGCAGGCAGGGTATAGTTATTATACTGCCCTTTATAGTCTCAAATAACACACAAATATATAGTTCACAATCTCCCAGTGGGTAGGGTGAGGTGAAGGATCAGATGGATCTCTATTGACACACGGTGATAGCCAAAAAGGTGATGTATGGTGATATCCAAAACTGGTAAAAGATTGTGCACTCACCAGATGCACAACCAATATGCGCATGTAAGAGATAACCCCTCTCAAGGTATGGTTCCAGGACTCATCAAAGGCAAGATCTGGTCAATCTCTGCGATGTGGACCCTCAGCTGTCATGCATGGCTCTGTCCCCTATAGCTCTTTACTCTGCAAGTGGTTGGAAGCTCACCAGAGAGCCCCAGAAAGAAACAAGGAGGCCAGAATAGCGTGATACCGCTTCCTCTGGCTCTGAGGAAGAGGCAAGCCCTTGACACACGTCAGCCTATTGGATGTCTGAGGGTCCACATCGCAGAGATTGACCAGATCTTGCCTTTGATGAGTCCTGGAACCATACCTTGAGAGGGGTTATCTCTTACATGCGCATATTGGTTGTGCATCTGGTGAGTGCACAATCTTTTACCAGTTTTGGATATCACCATACATCACCTTTTTGGCTATCACCGTGTGTCAATAGAGATCCATCTGATCCTTCACCTCACCCTACCCACTGGGAGATTGTGAACTATATATTTGTGTGTTATTTGAGACTATAAGGGGCAGTATAATAACTATACCCTGCCTGCGTTTTGCAGGGATATACTCTTGCATTTTTGATATCTTGCATGTTTTAATATATAAGCGCTGCACCTTTTTTATATGTGAATTATATACTATAAGTTTGCATACAACACATTATAATTTTAATAATATTATATTAAATGTTTTATCTTTATATTTATGTTTACAGATGATGACCATATTTAAAGATGACACATCCTATTTTTTTTATACATTTAAATTAAAAAAAAAAATGTCCTCAATTTAAAAAATTGATGTATATAAAAAAAAAATAACAAGTTTGCAATTTTCTAAATAAATAAAACTGACAGTTTAACCACTTGCCGACCGCGCATAGCCGAATGACGGCTGCACCGCGGCCGGCTAGTTCTGGGTGGACGTCATATGACGTCCTCCCAGAACGCGCTCTCCTGTGCGCCCCAGGGGGCGCGCACCCGGCGATCTCCGTGATCGCTGTGTCCTACGGACACAGCTGATCACGAGATGTGGTGAAAGGCCGATCCCACCGGCCTTTTACCACGTGATCAGCGGTGTCCAATGACACGCTGATCACAGGAAAATGCAAGTGCCGGTTCTCGGCTGCACTTTCCTCACGCTGTCAGATCGCGAGGAAAGTACTGCCGAGAACCGGCAGTTGTCAGAGCGGGGATCGGCACCGATCATCAGGGCACTGATGATCAGTGCCCTGATGATCGGTGCCCAGCAGTGACCCCCGCAAGTTCCTCCCAGCAGTGCGCCCACTAGCCCCGCCCACCCATGCCCAGCAGTGCCCCCACCTGTGCCCAGCAGTGCCCCCACCTGTGCCCAGCAGTGCCCCCACCTGTGCCACTCTGCAGTGCCACCTACCTGTGCCCAGAAGTGCCACCTACATGTGCCAGCAGTGCCACCCACCTGTGCCCACCCACCTGTGCCCACCAGTGCCACCCACCTGTGCCCAGCAGTGCCACCTACCTGTGCCCACCCACCAGTGGTGCCCACCAGTGCCGCCCACCAGTGCAGCCCAGCAGTGCTGCCAGTCAGTGCCACCAGTCAGTGCCCAGGGGTTGTGCCAGTCAGTGCCGCCAGTCAGTGCCCAGAAGTGATGCCAGTCAGTGCCGTCTATCAGTACCCATAATCAGTGTCACCTATCAGTGCCGCCTATCAGTGCTGCATATCAGTGCCGCCTATCTGTGACCCCTAATTAGTGCTGTCTATCAGTGCCGCCTATCCGTGCCACCTCATTAGTACTGCCTATCAGTGCCCTTTAGTGCTGCCTATCAGTGCCCATCAGTGCCGCCTATCAGTGCCCATCAGTGCCGCCTCATCAACGCAAATCAGTGAAGAAGAAAAAATACCTGTTTGAAAAATTTTATAAAAGAAACAAATAAACTTTTTTTTTTTTTTCAAATTTTTTGCACTTTTTTTAATTTATAGCGCAAAAAGTAAAGCGCCCAGTGGCGATTAAATACCACCAAAAGAAAGCTCTATTTGTGATAAAAAAATGATCAAAATTTCATATGGGTACAATGTTGCATGACGGCGCAATTGTCAATCAAAGTGCGGCAGCGCTGAAAGCTGAAAATTGGCCTGGTAAGGAAGGGGGTATAAGTGCCGGGTAGGCAAGTGGTTAATGGATGTATAAAGCTGCCAAGGCAACGTCTTGTCGTATTTTAAAAATAACCCAGAAAAATCTGTTTAACCGACTTTCAAACTGTCGATATATATATATATTTTTATAATTTTATTCCCCCGAAACCCGGCATCATCCGTTGTTTGTAAGAACTTGTAAGAATCTCTCTCAAACTTGTGTATTTTTTTCTTTGCAATTTTTTTTTTGCCTTATTATTTTATTTACAAATCTGTTTTATTTTATCCTTTACTTGCCAAAATCAGACTTTTCCATACTCATGGGAGGGAAATGTTCCTGTAGAGTTGGAAAATTTTGTGCAAAAGTGAAGTAGAATAAAACAGGTTTCAGCGGTTTCTATAAAGAGGCGGGTATGGTGGTAAAAATATGGGTTGGCTGTATTTTTTTTTTTGTGGAAAATTCCCCTTAAAGCGGACCTTCACCCCAAAAAAAACAGTGTTTGCATCTGTCTCCAGCCCCCTCCTTCCACAGGTGGATTTTTTTTTTTGGGCATTTTTGGACTATGCACTTCCTCCTTTCCTGCCTAGGTGAGAATGACATCACACCCAGTGGTGTTGCTATGGTGTTGTGGGGGGTGAAAACTGCAGCCGGGGTACACCCATCAGAGAGGTGTCACTTGCTGAGCATTATGCCCCCCCCCCCTCCCCCCACACGCACACACTCTTTCCTGCAGGCTACTATTTATTTATTTATTATAGGTACTTATATAGTGCCGTCAATTTACACAGTGCTTTCACATCAGTCCCCGCCCCCGAGGAGCGTACAGTCTAAGGTCCCTAACTCACATTCATACATACACATACTAGGGCCAATTTAGACTGGAGCCAATTCACCTCCCAGCATGTCTTTGGAGTGTGGGAGGAAACCGGAGTTCCCGGAGGAAGCCTACGCAGGTACAGGGAGAACATGCAGACTCCAGGTAGGTGGTGCCGTGGTTGGGATTTGAACCAACGACCCCAGTGCTGCCAGGAAGAAGTGCTAACCAGGGGCGGACTGACCATTTGCAAACTCGGGCACTGCCCAAGGGCCCGGGGTCAGTAGGGAGCCCCATGAGATGCCCCTGGTACCTTTTTCATAGGCTTTTTTGAGTTTGGGCAAGGACACAGGGGCCCCATGATCCCCTATTGCCCGGGGGCCCCATGATTTGTCAGTCCGCCCCTGGTGCTAACCACTTAGCCACTGTGCTGCCCCTACTGCAGTGAGTCTCAGGTCAGCTGGGCTTTGACATGGGAGAGGTGCAGCTCCCGGTTGTCTGTCTGCTCGCTCCCTCTCCTTCTGCCAGTAGCAGTCTCGGTGTCATTTCTGCTCTCTCTTCCCCCTCCATACAGCTAAGCAGGAGAAGAAGCCAATTAGAAAATACTCGAGGGGCATGATGGGGCATGTAGTTCCAAGGAGTGGACTGTTCACTGACGTCCATGGGACCTGAACCACACCCTGATTTTAAAGAAGGGGGGAGGGGTAAGATTTTCAGGGGAAAAAATTCACCAGGACACTGCAGTTTTCTGGGGGGAGCTAGTGAGAGTAAGGTATAGTACAGTTCCCCCCCCAGAGAGAGACTGAGCTGCTGAAAATCCAGGATATGGACCTTGCAGCACGGCCTACTGGAGTTGACTCCTGATCAAAGGGACCACTGCTGCTGTGATTCCGGATCTGGTGAGAAGGCCTTGCAGCCACTACTTGCCACCACCACCAGAGAGGAGGCCATTAGGAACTATCCAACCAAACTCCTTATAGCTATGGTACCAGTGGTGGACCTACCAGGGTCTCATAGGTCGCACTTGTGACTGGGCTATGTTGCCGAGTCACTGCCAGGATATGGACCTTGCTGCACGGCCTACTGGAGTTGACTCCAGATCGAAGGGACCACTGCTGCTGTGATTCCAGATCTGGTGAGAAGGCCTTGCAGCCACTACTTGCCACCACCAGAGAAGAGGCAATTAGGAACTATCCAACCAACCACCTTATAGCTATGGTACCAGTGATGGACCTACCAGGGTCTCATAGGTTGCACTTGTGACCGGACTATGTTGCCGAGCCACTGCCAGAATACGGACCTTGCTGCACGGCCTACTGGAGTTGACTCCTGATCGAAGGGACCACTGCTGCTGTGTTGCTGGATCTAGTGAGAAGGCCTTGTAGCCAATACTTGCCACCACCACCACCAGAGAAGAGGTCATTAGGAACTATCCAACCAACCACCTTATAGCTATGGTACCAGTGTTGGACCTACCAGGGTCTCATAGGTCGCACTTGTGACCGGACTATGTTGCCGAGCCACTGCCAGGATACGGACCTTGCTACACGGCCTACTGGAGTTGACTCCTGATCAAAGGGACCACTGCTGCTGTGTTGCTGGATCTAGTGAGAAGGCCTTGCAGCCAATACTTGCCACCACCACCAGAGAGAAGGCCACTAGGAACTATCCAACCAACCTCCTTATAGCTATGGTACCAGTGGTGGACCTACCAGGGTCTTATAGGTCGCACTTTTGAATGGGGGGGCGTGTGGGGGTGTGACACTACACTATGTTTTACTGCACCAGGTGACCCCAACCTTAGTGACGCCACTGATCACACCCGATCCACATGTGTCCAGAAGGGCTCTGCCCAGCCTTCAGTACCCAACAGAGGTCTTCAGTAGATCTGCACATGCACAGATTTGCCGTCATGCGTGTGTGAAGACTGCGAAAACCAATGGACGCTGTTCTGTCCTCCTACTTCTGGACCTTTCGGCTGCCTCTGATACGGTTGACCACCCCGCCTTGCTCAAAACTTTACTTCTTTGGTCTCGGTGACTGTGCTCTTCACCGGTTCTCATCCTACCTATCCCACCGAACCTTCGGTATCACTTATAATCAGGGCCGGAACTGGGGGGGGAGGCTGGGGATTTAAGTGCCTCGGGCGCGGCATTGTGAGGGGCACCACGGCTAGTACTGATCTTCCTGTAGCAGCTGAAACCCCTCATCTCCTCCTCTTCCTCCCGCCAGCCTTCAGCTGCTGCAGGAGGAAAAATACAGGGATCGGTACCAGTGAACGCCACCCCCGCGGTCACTGCTGTTCATGCCCCGTATTCTTAAGCCGTCCAGTCCCCGTACTCTTCTGGCCCCCCGTGTTCCTCTGCCCCCCCGTGTTCCTCTGATCCCCCGCAGCGCTCCCCTCCTCTCCTACCGGCTAGCTGTGCAGTAAGCGGGTGGACTGAATAAAGGCATAAACTTCCTCACCATGGAGAAGTTCAGCATGCGACCAGTAAGAGGCACAAAATAGTATCCTTCCTCGGCACTTGTTCTCAGCGCACCCCTAAACCAGGGGCGGACTGACAACTCATGGGGCCCCCGGGCAATAGGGGATCATGGGGCCCCTGTGTCCTTGCCCAAACGCAAAAAAGCCTATGAAAAAGGTCTCATGGGGCCCCCTACTGACCCCGGGCCCTCGGGCGGCGCCTGAGTTTCCAAATGGTCAGTCTGCCCCTGCCCTGAACCCTGCACTCTGTATACAGCGCACCCCTGAACCCTGCACTCTGTATACAGCGCACCCCTGAACCCTGCACTCTGTATACAGCGCACCCCTGAACTCCTACAGGTCTTGTCCCTCACCCAATCTGTGATTGGATAGTAAAAGAGCAGTATACTGATAAACGTGTCTATCCTTCACTCTGCTCTCTCCTCCTATTAGCATGCCGCTTATGAACCATGAACACTGCAAAGCAACTGATTGGCTAATTGTACTTGTACTTCTCCCCCCCCCCAGTCTGAGGTCCACTGTTCACGAGGCTGATACTTCAGGTACTTACGCTGCTTCAATTTTAAAAGAATCCATTGAATGATGTCTTAATGAATCCAGAGCTGCTTCAACGTGTCCTTCATATCTGCCCGGAGTTCGGATGGAAGTTCCAGCATTGACCTGGAAGACGGTTCCGGGGAGAGACCTCAGAGATCCATCAGGGGGTCTCATTAGATTTGTGTGAAGGTCGTTGATATAACGCAGCACAACGCTCAACCTTCTAGATGACTTCAGAAGCGTCGATTGACCCCTGACCACCAATAGGAGATGATCTGCTCCATGTTCACCGAAATCTCTACGCTTCTCGTCCCATTAGGCTTCGTCGTGGGAAGGGAAAGCAGAGCCGGCGATTATCTGACGGGTGATCTGAGGTCACCTCCTACAGTGCGATGAGAGGACGGTTCCACCTCCAGACAATCATACAAAGGAACGCATCGCTTCCATGTGAAGGAGCTGAAATTCCAACAAATCCCCGAAAATACTCCAAAACCCCAAAATGTGGAAGTGGCATGAACAGGATTCCCAATATAGAGGGCCGGGAGTAAAAAAGTAACATCTGCCCATTGGATGCTTCAGGCGTTTTGGGCTTGGTGGACTTTAACCACTTCAAGTCCGGAAACTTTCACCCCCCTTCCAGTGCGGACATTTTCCCCCCCTTCCAGTCCGGACACTTTCCCCCCCTTCCAGTCCGGACACTTTCCCCCCCCTTCCAGTCCGGACGCTTTCCCCCCCTTCCAGTCCGGACGCTTTCACCCCCTTCCAGTCCGGACACTTTCACGCCCCTTCCAGTCCGGACACTTTCACGCCCCTTCCAGTCCGGACACTTTCACCCCCTTCCAGTCCGGACACTTTCCCCCCCTTCCAGTCCGGACACTTTCACGCCCCTTCCAGTCCGGACACTTTCACGCCCCTTCCAGTCCGGACACTTTCCCCCTTCCAGTCCGGACACGTTCCCCCCCTTCCAGTCCGGACACTTTCCCCCCCCTTCCAGTCCGGACACTTTCCCCCCTTCCAGTCCGGACACTTTCCCCCCTTCCAGTCCAGACACTTTCCACCCCTTCCAGTCCGGACACTTTCCCCCCCTTCCAGTCCAGACACTTTCACCCCCTTCCAGTCCAGACACTTTCCCCCTTCCAGTCCAGACACTTTCCACCCCTTCCAGTCCGGACACTTTCACCCCCTTCCAGTCCGGACACTTTCACCTCCTTCCAGTCCGGACACTTTCCTCCCCTTCCAGTCCGGACACTTTCACCCCTTCCAGTCCGGACACTTTCCCCTCCTTCCAGTCCCGACACTTTCCCCCCCTTCCAGTCCGGACACTTTCACCCCCTTCCAGTCCGGACACTTTCACCCCCTTCCAGTCCGGACACTTTCACGCCCCTTCCAGTCCGGACACTTTCCCCCTTCCAGTCCGGACACGTTCCCCCCCTTCCAGTCCGGACACTTTCCCCCCCCTTCCAGTCCGGACACTTTCCCCCCTTCCAGTCCGGACACTTTCCCCCCTTCCAGTCCAGACACTTTCCACCCCTTCCAGTCCGGACACTTTCCCCCCCTTCCAGTCCAGACACTTTCACCCCCTTCCAGTCCAGACACTTTCCCCCTTCCAGTCCAGACACTTTCCACCCCTTCCAGTCCGGACAATCATACAAAGGAACGCATCGCTTCCATGTGAAGGAGCTGAAATTCCAACAAATCCCCGAAAATACTCCAAAACCCCAAAATGTGGAAGTGGCATGAACAGGATTCCCAATATAGAGGGCCGGGAGTAAAAAAGTAACATCTGCCCATTGGATGCTTCAGGCGTTTTGGGCTTGGTGGACTTTAACCACTTCAAGTCCGGAAACTTTCACCCCCCTTCCAGTGCGGACACTTTCCCCCCCTTCCAGTCCGGACACTTTCCCCCCCTTCCAGTCCGGACACTTTCCCCCCCCTTCCAGTCCGGACGCTTTCCCCCCTTCCAGTCCGGACGCTTTCACCCCCTTCCAGTCCGGACACTTTCACCCCCTTCCAGTCCGGACACTTTCCCCCCCTTCCAGTCCGGACACTTTCACGCCCCTTCCAGTCCGGACACTTTCACGCCCCTTCCAGTCCGGACACTTTCCCCCTTCCAGTCCGGACACGTTCCCCCCCTTCCAGTCCGGACACTTTCCCCCCCCTTCCAGTCCGGACACTTTCCCCCCTTCCAGTCCGGACACTTTCCCCCCTTCCAGTCCAGACACTTTCCACCCCTTCCAGTCCGGACACTTTCCCCCCCTTCCAGTCCAGACACTTTCACCCCCTTCCAGTCCAGACACTTTCCCCCTTCCAGTCCAGACACTTTCCACCCCTTCCAGTCCGGACACTTTCACCCCCTTCCAGTCCGGACACTTTCACCTCCTTCCAGTCCGGACACTTTCCTCCCCTTCCAGTCCGGACACTTTCACCCCTTCCAGTCCGGACACTTTCCCCTCCTTCCAGTCCCGACACTTTCCCCCCCTTCCAGTCCGGACACTTTCACCCCCTTCCAGTCCGGACACTTTCACCCCCTTCCAGTCCGGACACTTTCACCCCCTTCCAGTCCAGACACGTTTCCCCCTTCCAGTCCAGACACTTTCCACCCTTCCAGTCTGGACACTTTCACCCCCTTCCAGTCCAGACACTTTCCCCCCTTCCAGTCCGGACACTTTCCACCCCTTCCAGTCCGGACACTTTCACCCCCTTCCAGTCCAGACACTTTCCCCCCTTCCAGTCCGGACACTTTCACCCCCTTCCAGTCCGGACACTTTCACCCCCTTCCAGTCCAGACACTTTCCCCCCTTCCAGTCCGGACACTTTCCCCCCATTCCAGTCCGGACACTTTCCCCCCCTTCCAGTCCGGACACTTCCCCCCCTTCCAGTCCGGACACTTTCACCCCCTTCCAGTCCGGACACTTTCACTCCCTTCCCCCCCAGGCCAATTTTCAGCTTTCAGCGCTGTCACACTTTGAATGACAATTGCGCGGTCATGCAACACTGTACCCAGATGAACTTTTTAGCATTTTTTTTAGACAGATAAAACTTTATTTTGGCAGTATTTATTCACCACTGGGATTTTTTTATTTTTATATTTTGCTCTATAAATGAAAAAGTCCAAAAATTTTGAAAAAGAGCGTTTTTTTATAACATTTTGCAAATAAATAATCTTTCTTCATAAATCTTGGCCAAAATGTATTCAGTTATCTTTTTAGTAAAAAAAAAATAACCCAAATTAGTTTATAACTAAAAATTATAATTTTTCAGACTTTTTTTACATTTTCATTTTATTTTTTTATATTATTTATGGGTTTTTTTTAACGTACTGTCACCCTAGCAGTACAGTGTCACCCTACTTGTGGGGGGTGATGAAGATTTTTTTTTTTTTTTTTACACTGATTGCTTTTATACCCATAAAGGCTGTAAAAGCAATAATTTTTCCTCTCTGGCTGCATTCCTGCAGCCATTGAGAATACTGAGAGAGCTGTGATTGGTCACAGCTTGTCACATGGTACAAGGCTGTTGTGAATGGCCCTGTACCATGTGATCTCTGTGATTGATTCACATATTTCACACGTAGTAAGCAATGATATCAGAAGTGACATCTTGCTTATTACTATTCATGTGATCACTGATTGGCCAATCAGTGATCACATGATCGGGACCTCGCACAGAGGTCCTGTACAGCGATCGGTGTTCCGCTGTGTCCTCCGAACACAGCGGACACCAGATCGCGGTGATGCGTGCTCCCAGGGAGTGTGCACAGGCTAAAATGGTGGGCGCCGTTTATGAACCCGCCCCTGCACTGCCACCGTCCGGCCGTTTATATACATGGGGGACGGGAAGAGGTTAATAACTACATTTTAGCCGATCATGGACCCGGGACCGGAGCACATTTTTGGATTCCATTTGTCTAAGGGAATTTTTTTAATTATTATTATTATTTTAATATCTGCAATTTTTTTTGCTAGAAAGTTACTTTAACCCTGTCACTGCGAGAGCGGTTTTACGTGCACGTTTAAAAAAATAATTTTAGGCCTGAGGATTACATAACCCCCCCCCAAAAAAAAAAATTTCTGAAAGCAGACACCCAAGACCAGTGGTGGCGGACATATGACATGCGTGTCGCAGCCCCTTCTCTGTCGGCATGTTATCCAAGTCGCCCCAGCATCGCCCCAGGCGCCAAGTATCGGATTGGGGCTCACATAGGGGCCAATGTGCATGCTGGGAATTGAGTAGCGGCGCCAGGTGATGACGTCATGAACCGCGACTTGTCTGAATGTTTGCATGGCCGGTCAGTGCGCTGCCAGGGAAATTATATCTATGTTTGCTTGGACTGGCTGTGATTTTAGCAGAAGCCCCCAAAGGGTAGGAAATGCACTCAGATGCCTTTTTCAGAGCAGGCCAAAAGCTGGTGGTCAGTGGAACATTGCCTCTCTGTGCTGGTGGTCAGTGGAACATTGCGGCTCTGTGTGGTGGTCAGTGGAACATTGCCCCCCTGTTCTGGTGGTCAGTGGAACATTGCCCCCCTGTTCTGGTGGTCAGTGGAACATTGCCCCTCTGTGCTGGTGGTCAGTGGAACATTCCCCTTCTGTGCTGGTGGTCAGTGGAACATTGTCTCTCTGTGCTGGTGGTCAGTGGAACTTTGCCCCTCTGTGCTGGTGGTCAGTGGAACATTGCCCCCCTGTTCTGGTGGTCAGTGGAACATTGTCTCTCTGTGCTGGTGGTCAGTGGAACATTGTCTCTCTGTGCTGGTGGTCAGTGGAACATTGCCCCCCTGTTCTGGTGGTCAGTGGAACATTGCCCCTCTGTGCTGGTGGTCAGTGGAACATTGTCTCTCTGTGCTGGTGGTCAGTGGAACATTCCCCTTCTGTGCTGGTGGTCAGTGAAACATTGTCTCTCTGTGCTGGTGGTCAGTGGAACTTTGTCCCCTTGTGCTGTTGGTCAGTAGAGCATTGCCCCTCTGTGCTGGTGGTCAGTGGAACATTTCCCCTCTGTGCTGGTGGTCAGTGGAACTTTGCCCCTCTGTGCTTGTGGTCAGTGGAACTTTGCCCCTCTGTGCTGGTGGTCAGTGGAACATTGTCTCTCTGTGCTGGTGGTCAGTGGAACTTTGCCCCTCTGTGCTGATGGTCAGTGGAACATTGCCTTTCTGTGCTGGTGGTCAGTGGAACATTGCGCCTCTGTGCTGGTGGTCAGTGGAACATTGCGCCTCTGTGCTGGTGGTCAGTGGAACATTGCGCCTCTGTGCTGGTGGTCAGTGGAACATTGCGCCTCTGTGCTGGTGGTCAGTGGAACATTGCCTCTCTGTGCTGGTGGTCAGTGGAACATTGCGGCTCTGTGTGGTGGTCAGTGGAACATTGCCCCCCTGTTCTGGTGGTCAGTGGAACATTGCCCCCCTGTTCTGGTGGTCAGTGGAACATTGCCCCTCTGTGCTGGTGGTCAGTGGAACATTCCCCTTCTGTGCTGGTGGTCAGTGGAACATTGTCTCTCTGTGCTGGTGGTCAGTGGAACTTTGCCCCTCTGTGTGGTGGTCAGTGGAACATTGTCTCTCTGTGCTGGTGGTCAGTGGAACATTGCCCCCCTGTTCTGGTGGTCAGTGGAACATTGCCCCTCTGTGCTGGTGGTCAGTGGAACATTGTCTCTCTGTGCTGGTGGTCAGTGGAACATTCCCCTTCTGTGCTGGTGGTCAGTGAAACATTGTCTCTCTGTGCTGGTGGTCAGTGGAACATTGTCTCTCTGTGCTGGTGGTCAGTGGAACTTTGTCCCCTTGTGCTGTTGGTCAGTAGAGCATTGCCCCTCTGTGCTGGTGGTCAGTGGAACATTTCCCCTCTGTGCTGGTGGTCGATGGAATTTTGCCTCTCTGTGCTGGTGGTCAGTGGAACTTTGCCCCTCTGTGCTTGTGGTCAGTGGAACTTTGCCCCTCTGTGCTGGTGGTCAGTGGAACATTGTCTCTCTGTGCTGGTGGTCAGTGGAACTTTGCCCCTCTGTGCTGATGGTCAGTGGAACATTGCCTTTCTGTGCTGGTGGTCAGTGGAACTTTGCCTCTCTGTGCTGGTGGTCAGTGGAACATTGCGCCTCTGTGCTGGTGGTCAGTGGAACATTGCGCCTCTGTGCTGGTGGTCAGTGGAACATTGCACCTCTGTGCTGGTGGTCAGTGGAACATTGCCTCTCTGTGCTGGTGGTCAGTGGAACATTGCGCATCTTTTCTGGTGGTCAGTGGAACATTTCCCCTCTGTGCTGGTGGTCAGTGGAACATTGCACCTCTGTGCTGGTGGTCAGTGGAACATTGCCTCTCTGTGCCGGTGGTCAGTGGAACATTTCCCCTCTATGCCAGTGGTCAGTGGAACATTGTCTTTCTGTGCTGGTGGTCAGTGGAACTTTGCTCCTCTGTGCTGGTGGTCAGTGGAACATTGCCTTTCTGTGCTGGTGGTCAGTGGAACATTGCTGCTCTGTGCTGGTGGTCAGTGGAACATTGCGCCTCTGTGCTAGTGGTCAGTGGAACATTGTCTTCTTGTGCTTGTGGTCAGTGGAACATTTCTCCTCTGTGCTGGTGGTCAGTGGAACATTGCCCCTCTGTGTTGGTGGTCAGTGGAACATTGCGGCTCTGTGCTGGTGGTCAGTGGAACATTGCCTCTCTGTGCTGGTGGTCAGTGGAACATTGCGCCTCTGTGCTGGTGGTCAGTGGAACATTGCGCCTCTGTGCTGGTGGTCAGTGGAACATTGTGCCTCTGTGCTGGTGGTCAGTGGAACATTGCCTCTCTGTGCTGGTGGTCAGTGGAACATTGCGCATCTTTTCTGGTGGTCAGTGGAACATTTCCCCTCTATGCCAGTGGTCAGTGGAACATTGTCTTTCTGTGCTGGTGGTCAGTGGAACTTTGCTCCTCTGTGCTGGTGGTCAGTGGAACATTGCCTTTCTGTGCTGGTGGTCAGTGGAACATTGCTGCTCTGTGCTGGTGGTCAGTGGAACATTGCGCCTCTGTGCTAGTGGTCAGTGGAACATTGCCTCTCTGTGCTGGTGGTCAGTGGAACATTGTCTTCTTGTGCTTGTGGTCAGTGGAACATTTCTCCTCTGTGCTGGTGGTCAGTGGAACATTGCCCCTCTGTGTTGGTGGTCAGTGGAACATTGCGGCTCTGTGCTGGTGGTCAGTGGAACATTGCCTCTCTGTGCTGGTGGTCAGTGGAACATTGCGCCTCTGTGCTGGTGGTCAGTGGAACATTGCGCCTCTGTGCTGGTGGTCAGTGGAACATTGTGCCTCTGTGCTGGTGGTCAGTGGAACATTGCCTCTCTGTGCTGGTGGTCAGTGGAACATTGCGCATCTTTTCTGGTGGTCAGTGGAACATTTCCCCTCTGTGCCGTGGTCAGTGGAACATTTCCCTTCTGTGCTGGTGGTCAGTGGAACATTTCCCCTCTGTGCCGTGGTCAGTGGAACATTGCCTCTCTGTGCCGGTGGTCAGTGGAACATTTCCCTTCTGTGCTGGTGGTCAGTGGAACTTTGCCCCCTTGTGTTCAGTGGATCTATTGAAAAGCTGTTTGTACGATTGATAGCTCCATTATTGTGTTTTTCTTTTCAGTTGATAATGTATGAGTTGTTTTTTTTTCTAAACTGAAACCTCGTTATTTCGGTTTAATTGCCACGTTGGTAGCTTTATTGCTACCACAAGGAGGCTAAACAAACCCTCTATGTGATGGCGTTGGGCAGATGACAGGTCCTCTTTAGAGAGACAATCAGGGGGTCTATCAGCCACCATTGCAGCCAATCAAGTACAGCTTGTGCTTGGTTAGCTGCTTACCCAGCTAGAGTAGCCAGGAGATGACAACGGTGAACCCCGAAGTAACATGACGCGCGCTGCTTCCGGGTTCATCCACTGCGGAGGAGATTGAGGAATAGAGAGGGAGGGGGAGGGGAGGGGGCGGGGTCATTAGCACCTTCTCTGTACTGTAAGAGCGATTGGGCGGCTCCACAGCCATCTGAATCACTTTTACATGAAAGCCCAGCAATGACCTGATGAAAGAAAAGAAAGCAGATTATTTGAACCCTTCATACAGCCGGCCATTTATAAACGCACCTTAGTAGACCATTTATAATTGGGGCTAGGGATGCACCCTTTTTTTCGATCGGCGAGTACCGGTACTTTGCGGTGTGATTTGCATCGATGCAAAATGTATCACCACAAAGAATAGCATGCGGTCTGAGCAGGAATGCGGTTTCCTCCACTGCTCCTGTGTGAGCCTAGGCTTGTCATAGAGTTCACACAGGAGGGGTGCGGAAAACTTCCCGGGGGACATCCCAAGGTGAGCGGAGACGGGAGTGCGGGAAACTTCTTGGGGGGCATCCCAAGGTGAGCGGAGACGGGAGTGCGGGAAACTTCCCGGGGGGCATCCCAAGGTGAGCGGAGACGGGAGTGCGGGAAACTTCCCGGGGGGCATCCCAAGGTGAGCGGAGACGGGAGTGCGGGAAACTTCCCGGGGGGTATCCCAAGCTGAGCAGAGATGGGGGAGAAGGGCGTACGGTGTCGGCCATGAGGCGGAGGATGGAGGCACTTTAACACCCCCCCCCCCCCCCCCTCCTGTCCAGGCCAATTTTCAGCTTTCAGCGCTGTCGCACTTTGAATGACAATTGCGCGGTCATGCAACACTGTACCCGTATGACATTTGTATCATTTTTATCACACAAATAGAGCTTTCTTTTGGTGGTATTTACCCCCCACTGGGGGTTTTATTTTTCACGCTATAAAAACGTTTGGATGTAGTTCTGATTGGATAATTCTCCGGTCCAGGATATAGAAACATAGAAAAGTGACGGCAGAGAAAGACTGAGAGGTCCGTCGAGTCTACCTGTTTTTTTGGTTTGTTTTTGTTTGTTTCTTTTTTAACCTCTTCACGCCGGCCGCACGCAAATGTGCGACCTCCCGGGGTCTGGGCCTAGACGCCGCACATTTGTGTTCTATTAAAAAGGACATATGTGCCGAGAGCGCGCGCCCTGCACGCTCCCAGCACACGTGTCCGGTACTCACGGAAAGGTCCCGATCTCCTCTTTTGATCGGGACCTGTCCCGATCATGTGACTGCCGTGACGGCGCGTCACGGCAGTCACATGGCCCTAAACCCCCCCCGCCTCCCGGCTTCTGAAATTCTTAAAGGGCCGGGAGGCCCCGGCGTGAAGGGGTTAAGTTTTTTTTTTTTTGTTAACTTATTTGTCTGAGAATAGATCTATGATTGTCCCAAGCAGGGGCGGACTGACAACTCACGGGGCCCCCGGGCAATAGGGGATCATGGGGCCCCTGTGTCCTTGCCCACACCCTAAAATGCCTTTGAAAAAGGTACCAGGGGCATCTCATGGGGCCCCCTACTTACCCTGGGCCCTTGGGCAGTGCCCAAGTGCTCGATTGGTCAGTCCGCCCCTGGTCCCAAGTATGTTTGAAGCTATTTACTGCTGACCGTCTCACTACCTCTGCTGGAGGTTTATTCCCGGCATTAACTACTCTTTCAGCAATATAATACTTTCTGAGATGAGTTTTGAACGTTCCTCCCGTTGGTTGGAGGTCCTATCCCCATGTTCTAGTTGGAGGTCCTGTCCTCCTGTTCTAGTTGGAGGTCCTATCCCCATGTTCTAGTTGGAGGTCCTGTCCTCCTGTTCTAGTTGGAGGTCCTGTCCCCGTGTTCTAGTTGGAGGTCCTGTCCTCGTGTTCTAGTTGGAGGTCCTGTCCTCGTGTTCTAGTTGGAGGTCCTGTCCTCGTGTTCTAGTTGGAGGTCCTGTCCCCGTGTTCTAGTTGGAGGTCCTGTCCTCGTGTTCTAGTTGGAGGTCCTGTCCCCGTGTTCTAGTTGGAGGTCCTATCCCCATGTTCTAGTTGGAGGTCCTGTCCTCCTGTTCTAGTTGGAGGTCCTGTCCTCGTGTTCTAGTTGGAGGTCCTGTCCCCGTGTTCTAGTTGGAGGTCCTATCCCCATGTTCTAGTTGGAGGTCCTGTCCTCCTGTTCTAGTTGGAGGTCCTGTCCTCGTGTTCTAGTTGGAGGTCCTGTCCTCGTGTTCTAGTTGGAGGTCCTGTCCCCGTGTTCTAGTTGGAGGTCCTGTCCCCGTGTTCTAGTTGGAGGTCCTGTCCTCGTGTTCTAGTTGGAGGTCCTGTCCCCGTGTTCTAGTTGGAGGTCCTGTCCCCGTGTTCTAGTTGGAGATCCTGTCCCCGTGTTCTAGTTGGAGGTCCTGTCCCCGTGTTCTAGTTGGAGGTCCTGTCCCCGTGTTCTAGTTGGAGATCCTGTCCCCATGTTCTAGTTGGAGGTCCTGTCCCCGTGTTCTAGTTGGAGATCCTGTCCCCGTGTTCTAGTTGGAGGTCCTGTCCCCGTGTTCTAGTTGGAGGTCCTGTCCCCGTGTTCTAGTTGGAGGTCCTGTCCCCGTGTTCTAGTTGGAGATCCTGTCCCCGTGTTCTAGTTGGAGGTCCTGTCCCCGTGTTCTAGTTGGAGGTCCTGTCCCCGTGTTCTAGTTGGAGGTCCTGTCCCCATGTTCTAGTTGGAGGTCCTGTCCCCATGTTCTAGTTGGAGGTCCTGTCCCCGTGTTCTTGATTTTGGTTTCGTGTTGAAAATCTTGCCCTCCTGAACCTTCTTCACCCCCCTGATGGATTTAAAGGTTTCAGTCATGCACCCCCTTTCCCTTCTTTCCTCCAGACTGGACACATTATGTTCCTGAAGTCACTCTTCATATGTTTCATCCCTTAGACCTTCCACCATTTGTATTCCCCGTCTCTGGACTCCTCGTATCTTATCAATATCTTTTTGTAAGTGAGATCTCCAGAACTGGACACAGTTTTCTAAATGAGGTCCAACTAAAGATCTATATAGAGGAATCAGGACCTCCTTCCTCCTGCCGGTGAACCCTCTAGTGATAGGATCTATATAGAGGAATCAGGACCTCCTTCCTCCTGCCGGTGACCCCTCTAGTGATATGAAGATCTATATAGAGGAATCAGGACCTCCTTCCTCCTGCCGGTGACCCCTCTAGTGATATAAAGATCTATATAGAGGAATGGGGACCTCCTTCCTCCCGCCGGTGACCCCTCTAGTGATATAAAGATCTATATAGAGGAATCAGGACCTCCTTCCTCCCGCCGGTGACCCCTCTAGTGATATAAAGATCTATATAGAGGAATCAGGACCTCCTTCCTCCTGCCGGTGACCCCTCTAGTGATAGATCTATATAGAGGAATCAGGACCTCCGTCCTCCTGCCGGTGACCCCTCTAGTGACATAAAGATCTATATAGAGGAATCAGGACCCCCTTCCTCCTGCCGGTGACCCCTCTAGTGACATAAAGATCTATATAGAGGAATCAGGACCTCCTTCCTCCCATCAGTGACCCCTCTAGTGATAGGATCTATATAGAGGAATCAGGACCTCCTTCCTCCTGCCAGTGACCCCTCTAGTGATAGGATCTATATAGAGGAATCAGGACCTCCTTCCTCCTGCCGGAGACCCCTCTAGTGATAGGATCTATATAGAGGAATCAGGACCTCCTTCCTCCTGCCGGTGACCCCTCTAGTGATATGAAGATCTATATAGAGGAATCAGGACCTCCTTCCTCCTGCCGGTGACCCCTCTAGTGATAGGATCTATATAGAGGAATCAGGACCTCCTTCCTCCTGCCAGTGACCCCTCTAGTGATATAAAGATCTATATAGAGGAATCAGGACCTCCTTCCTCCCGCCGGTGACCCCTCTAGTGATATAAAGATCTATATAGAGGAATGGGGACCTCCTTCCTCCTGCCGGTGACCCCTCTAGTGACATAAAGATCTATGTAGAGGAATCAGGACCCCCTTCCTCCTGCCGGTGACCCCTCTAGTGACATAAAGATCTATATAGAGGAATCAGGACCTCCTTCCTCCCATCAGTGACCCCTCTAGTGATAGGATCTATATAGAGGAATCAGGACCTCCTTCCTCCTGCCAGTGACCCCTCTAGGGATATAAAGATCTATATAGAGGAATCAGGACCTCCTTCCTCCTGCCGGAGACCCCTCTAGTGATAGGATCTATATAGAGGAATCAGGACCTCCTTCCTCCTGCCGGTGACCCCTCTAGTGATATATAGATCTATATAGAGGAATTGGGACCTCCTTCCTCCTGCCGGTGACCCCTCTAGTGATGTAAAGATCTATACAGAGGAATCGGGACCTCCTTCCTCCTGCCGGTGACCCCTCTAGTGATAGGATCTATATAGAGGAATCAGGACCTCCTTCCTCCTGCGGGTGACCCCTCTATTGATAGGATCTATATAGAGGAATCAGGACCTCCTTCCTCCTGCCGGTGACCCCTCTAGTGATAGGATCTATATAGAGGAATCAGTACCTCCTTCCTCCTGCCGGTGACCCCTCTAGTGATCTATATAGAGGAATCGGGACCTCCTTCCTCCTGCCGGTGACCCCTCTAGTGATCTATATAGAGGAATCGGGACCTCCTTCCTCCTGCCGGTGACCCCTCTAGTGATCTATATAGAGGAATCGGGACCTCCTTCCTCTTGCCGGTGACCCCTCTAGTGATCTATACAGAGGAATCGGGACCTCCTTCCTCCTGCCGGTGACCCCTCTAGTGATAGATCTATATAGAGGAATCGGGACCTCCTTCCTCCTGCCGGTGACCCCTCTAGTGATCTATATAGAGGAATCAGGACCTCCTTCCTCTTGCCGGTGACCCCTCTAGTGATAGATCTATATAGAGGAATCAGGACCTCCTTCCTCCTGCCGGTGACCCCTCTAGTGATAGGATCTATATAGAGGAATCAGGACCTCCTTCCTCCTGCTAGTGACCCCTCTAGTGATATAAAGATCTATATAGAGGAATCGGGACCTCCTTCCTCCCGCCGGTGACCCCTCTAGTGAGATAAAAATCTATATAGAGGAATGGGGACCTCCTTCCTCCTGCCGGTGACCCCTCTAGTGACATAAAGATCTATATAGAGGAATCAGGACCTCCTTCCTCCCATCAGTGACCCCTCTAGTGATAGGATCTATATAGAGGAATCAGGACCTCCTTCCTCCTGCCAGTGACCCCTCTAGGGATATAAAGATCTATATAGAGGAATCAGGACCTCCTTCCTCCTGCCGGTGACCCCTCTAGTGATAGGATCTATATAGAGGAATCAGGACCTCCTTCCTCCTGCCGGTGACCCCTCTAGTGATATATAGATCTATATAGAGGAATCAGGACCTCCTGCCGGTGACCCCTCTAGTGATGGGATCTATATAGAGGAATCAGGACCTCCTTCCTCCCGTCGGTGACCCCTCTAGTGATATAAAGATCTATATAGAGGAATCAGGACCTCCTTCCTCCTGCCAGTGACCCCCCTAGTGATAGGATCTATATAGAGGAATCAGGTCCTCCTTCCTCCTGCCGGTGACCCCTCTAGTGATAGGATCTATATAGAGGAATCAGGACCTCCTTCCTCCCGCCGGTGACCCCTCTAGTGATACATTGTAGAATTCTATATCTTTCCCCATTGCCTGACCACACTGTTTTCTCATTTTGCAAGGATCTGAAGTACATAAGTATCAGGCTGGTTATTCTCATGGAAGATAATGAAACAATAATGACCACTTCACAAGTCTCTAGGAATCCGGGAGCCACGAAACTACATTTCCCATGATGCCCAGCTGGAGGTCAGAGGTGGCGGTTCGGCTGCCCCGTACATTCCGATGGATATGAGACAAGAGATATTTCTCTGGGATGTGTCACCTCATAACTGATGGAGATTAAACAGCTCCAACCTGACCCCATTCACCCCCCAGACATGAAATAAAAGAGTTTGAGAGGAGATAATCCAGACACCGAGCCAGGTTCACACGAAGCGCAGATATTTGATGACCGAATGATAGCACCAAATCGATCGATGGGAAAATAATAGATATATCACATTATTTGCATTTTCTGAATAATTAAGGCCAGGTCACCTTAACAGTGCTATTGCTGGAAACATCTACTATGCAAAATGTGGGAGTTCTGATGCCGGTATATACAGTATCTCCCAGAAGTGAGTCCCCCCCTCCCCCGGACTGTATACAATGTATATATATATATAATTAGTATCTCTCAGAAGTGAGCCCCCCCTCCCCCGGACTGTATACAATGTATATATATATATAATTAGTATCTCCCAGAAGTGAGTCCCCCCCCTCCCCCGGACTGTATACAATGTATATATATATATAATTAGTATCTCTCAGAAGTGAGCCCCCCCTCCCCCGGACTGTATACAATGTATATATATATATATAATTAGTATCTCTCAGAAGTGAGCCCCCCTCCCCCTCACATTTGTGTCAATATTTGATTCTCTCTTTTCATGTGACAACACTGAAGAAATGACACTTTGCTACAATGTGACGTAGTCAGTGTACAGTTTGTATAACATGGAGATTTGCTGTCCCCTCAAAATAACTCAACACTCCGCCATTAATGTCTAAACCGCCAGCAACAAAAGTGACTCCACCCCTAAGTGACAAGGTCCAAATTGGGTCCAATTAGCCATTTTCTCTCCCCGGTGTCATGTGACTCGTTAGTGTTACAAGGTCTCAGGTCTCAAGTGACAAGGTCCACATTGGGCCCAAAGTGTCAATATTTTGTGTGGCCGCCAATATTTTCCAGCAGTGCCTTAACCCTCTTGGGCATGGAGGTCACCAGAGCTTCACAGGTTGCCACTGGAGTCCTCTTCCACTCCTTGATGACGTCATCACGGAGGTGGTGGATGTTAGAGACCTTGCGCTCCTCCACCTTCCATTGAGGATGCCCCACAGATGCTCAATAGGGTTCAGGTCTGGAGACATGCTTGGCCAGTCCATCACCTTTCCCCTCAGCTTCTTTAGCAAGGCAGTGGTGGTCTTGGAGGTGTGTTTGGGGTCATTATGTTGGAATACTGCCCTGCGGCCCAGTCTCCGAAGGGAGGGGTCATGCTCTGCTCAGTATGTCACAGTACATGTTGGCAGTCATGGTTCCCTCAATGAACTGTAGCCCCCCAGTGCCGGTAGCACTCATGCAGCCCCCGACCATGACACTCCCACCACCTTGGGGCCCCAGACCATGACACTCCCACCACCATGCGGCCCCAGACCATGACACCCCCACCCCCATGGGGCCCCAGACCATGACACTCCCACCACCATGGGGCCCCAGACCATGACACTCCCACCACCATGCAGCCCCAGGCCATGACACTCCCACCACCATGCTTGACTGTAGGCAAGACACACTTGTCTTTGTACTCCTCACCTGGTTGCCGCCACACACGCCTGACACCATCTGAACCAAATCAGTTGATCTCAGGCCCCGACCATTACAACCGTGGCAGACTGACGACACCTGAAATCTTAAACGACATAGTCGTGCGCTGGAGCGATTGTGGCGTAAAACCAAATCTCAACAAGCATTCACCCGATATAAATCTGCTTTCTTAACTTACAATTCCTCCCTCCATGCTGCCAAACAAGCCTACTTTGTCACTCTCATCAATAGCTTGTCATCCAATCCTCGTTGTCTCTTCTCTACTTTTAACTCTCTACTTTCTCCACCTCCACCCAGTACCTCACTCACTGCTCACGAGATTGCAAATCATTTCAAAAACAAGACTGACGCAATTCGTAGGGACATCTCCAATGAACAGACATCCATCCCACTTAGCATACCTCATACTAAACCTCCCTCAACACTTTCCTCTTTTGACCTCGCTACTACTGAAGAGGTCACTAAGGTTTTCTCAGAAGCCCGTCTCACTACCTGTCCCCTGGATCCTGTCCCCTCACAACTACTATGGTCACCCTCTTCTTCCATCCTATGCTCCCTCACTCACATCTTCAATCTCTCCCTCTCTACTGGTGCCTTCCCCTCCCCTCTAAAGCATGCACACATCACTCCCATACTTAAAAAGCCCTCCCTGGACCCCACCAACCTGAACAACTTAAGACCCATCTCCCTGCTGCCATTTACCTCTAAACTCCTAGAACACTTAGTCTACAATCACCTGAGCTCCCACCTCACCGATAACAACCTTCTCAACCCTTTACAGTCTGGCTTCCGCCCCCTACACTCCACTGACACTGCCCTACTCAAACTCACCAACAACCTACTAACCACCAAAACCAATGGCCACTATACTATACTCCTACTTCTTGACCTCTCTGCAGCTTTTGACACGGTTGACCACCCCCTCCTCCTCAAAAAACTCCACTCTCTTGGCCTCAGAGACTCCGCTCCCTCTTGGTTCTCCTCCTATCTATCACAGCGCTCCTTCAGTGTTACCTATAACGCTGCCACCTCCTCTTCACTCCCTCTCTTTGTTGGGGTCCCTCAAGGCTCCATCCTCAGGCCCCTCCTCTTCTCCATCTACACCTCCTCCCTTGGTCACTTGATAAACTCCCACGGCTTTAAGTACCATCTCTATGCTGACGACACACAAATCTATCTCTCTACCCCTCACCTCACCCCCTCAGTCTCCACTCGTATCACGAGCCTACTAAGTGACATATCAGACTGGATGTCACTCCACTTCCCCAAACTCAATCTTTCCAAAACTGAGCTCCTAGTATTCCCCCCAGGCCGCGCCCCCCCCCCCTCCGACTTCTCCATCAAGATCAACAACACTACCATCAGTCCCACCCCTCATGCCAGGGTACTAGGTGTCATCCTAGACTCCAATCTGTCCTTCCAGCCCCAAATCCAATCGCTGACAAACTCATGTAGACTTCACCTCCGCAACACCTCCGCCCGTTCCTAACCCCGGAAACCACTAAGCAACTCATCCACTCCCTCATCATATCTCGCCTCGACTACTGTAACTCCCTCCTCACTAGCCTACCTCATCGCAGGCTATCCCCTCTTCAGTCTATCATGAATGCTGCTGCCAGACTCATCCACCTTACTAACTGCTCTGTATCTGCCACCCCTCTCTGCCAATCCCTCCACTGGCCTCCATTCAGTGCCCTCCACCCCTCTCTACCAATCCCTCCACTGGCTTCCAATTGCCCAACGGATACAATTCAGATCACTAACACTGACGTACAAAGCCGTTCATAACTCCGCCCCAAACTACATCACCGATCTTGTCTCCAAATATCACCCAAACCGTACTCTCTGCTCCTCGCAAAACCTCCTACTCTCTAGCTCCCTTGTCTCCTCCTCCCATGCTCATCTCCAGGACTTCTCCAGGGCTTCCCCCATCCTCTGGAACTCCCTACCCCAATCTATCAGATTATCGCCTACTCTGCTCACTTTTAGGTGCACTCTGAAAACCGATCTATTCAGGGAGGCCTATCCTGCCCTCAGCTAATACTGGAATCCTCTACTCTCCCAACCACTCCATCCCCCACAGCCACTTCCTCTTGTACCACTAGCCCCTCCCTCTTAGATTGTAAGCTCCCAGGATCAGGGCCCTCTAATCCCTCTTGTATTGAACTGTATTGTTACTGTATTGTCTCCCACCATATTGTAAAGTGCTGAGCAAACTGGTGGCGCCATAAATCCTGTATAATAATAATAATCTCCAAGATACGCCCGTTCCTAACCTTGGAAACCACTAAGCAACTCATTCACTCCCTGGTTATCTCTCACCTTGACTATTGTAACTCCCTCCTCATTGGCCGACCTCATCGCAGGCTATCCCCTCTTCAGTCTATCATGAATGCTGCTGCCAGACTCATCCACCTTACTAACCGTTCTGTATCTGCCACCCCTCTCTGCCAATCCCTCTACTGGCCTCTATTCCGTGTCCTCCACCCCTCTCTGCCAATCCCTCCACTGGCCTCCATTCAGTGTCCTCCACCCCTCTCTGCCAATCCCTCCACTGGCCTCCACTCAGTGTCCTCCACCCCTCTCTGCCAATCCCTCCACTGGCCTCCACTCAGTGTCCTCCACCCCTCTCTGCCAATCCCTCCACTGGCCTCCACTCAGTGTCCTCCACCCCTCTCTGCCAATCCCTCCACTGGCCTCCACTCAGTGTCCTCCACCCCTCTCTGCCAATCCCTCCACTGGCCTCCACTCAGTGTCCGTAAGGGAACGCCCGGCGGTACCACTAGCACTCCACTGAATAGGCGTCCCCAGCGCACGGAATCTAAGTCCCAGAGTGCTTGTTCACCAGAGCCCCTGATGGTGGGGATGGACTTGGAGCACCCCGAGACCAGGTCGTGGCTACTGGGTACGTCCGTCAGTGGTAGTGGTATACGCCGAGGGCTCCCATGGGAAAGAGTCTGATATGAGGAGGTCTGAAGACCCCACTGCGAGGGATGGATGGATAGATGGATGGTTGAGCAAGGTCAAACAGGCCGGGTCGGTAACAGAGAGGACGGTGCGGTACAAGGCAGCGGGCAGAGAATAGTCGGGTCACACACCAGGTCAGCAACAGCAGGTCAGATCCGATAGGGGGCATCCAGGAGAGAGGTCAGACAAAGCAAGGGTCAGGACAGGAGAATATGGCAAGGTCAGGTACAATCCGGGTCAATAACTCACAGGGCACAGGTTCGCAGGATACAGGATGCAGGTAAGACCAGAAGGCACTGAATGACAGCTCAGGGCTGTTTAAATATCGCGCCCTGCGCTGCCATTGGTGCCCAGCGGGCGGCCGCGGCTTCTACTGCGCATGCGCGAACCCGAACGCCGCGGCCGGCCCGGACCTACTGCCCGTGTCCCTGCACAGGGCGGTGCACTGCGCCTGCGCCGGGACCATCGCTGCGGGGATCGCGGAGATCCCTGACAGTGTCCTCCACCCCTCTCTGCCAATCCCTCCACTGGCCTCCACTCAGTGTCCTCCATCCCTCTCTGCCAATTCCTCCACTGGCCTCCACTCAGTGTCCTCCACCCTCTCTGCCAATCCCTCCACTGGCCTCCACTCAGTGTCCTCCACCCCTCTCTGCCAATCCCTCCACTGGCCTCCACTCAGTGTCCTCCACCCCTCTCTGCCAATCCCTCCACTGGCCTCCACTCAGTGTCCTCCATCCCTCTCTGCCAATTCCTCCACTGGCCTCCACTCAGTGTCCTCCATCCCTCTCTGCCAATTCCTCCACTGGCCTCCACTCAGTGTCCTCCACCCTCTCTGCCAATCCCTCCACTGGCCTCTATTCCGTGTCCTCCACCCCTCTCTGCCAATCCCTCTACTGGCCTCCATTCAGTGTCCTCCACCCCTCTCTGCCAATCCCTCCACTGGCCTCCACTCAGTGTCCTCCATCCCCCCTATGCCAATCCCTCCACTGACCTCCACTCAGTGTCCTCCACCCCTCTCTGCCAATCCCTCCACTGGCCTCTATTCCGTGTCCTCCACCCCTCTCTGCCAATCCCTCCACTGGTCTCCACTCAGTGTCTTCCACCCCTCTCTGCCAATCCCTCCGCTGGCCTCCATTCAGTGTCTTCCACCCCTCTCTGCCAATCCCTCCGCTGGCCTCCATTCAGTGTCCTCCACCCCTCTCTGCCAATCCCTCCATTGGCTTCCCATCGCCCAATGGATAAAATTCAAAACATTACCAATAACATATAAAGCCATTTATAACTCCGCCCCAAATTACATCACCGATCTTGTCTCCAAATATCACCTAAACCGTCCTCTCCACTCCTCGCAAGACCTCCTGCTCTCTAGCTTTCTTGTCCCCTCCTCCCATGCTCATCTCCAGGACTTCTCCAGAGCTTCCCCATCCTCTGGAACTCTCTACCCCAATTTATCAGACTATTGCCTACTCTGCTCACTTTTAGGTGATCTCTGAATACCTCTTCAGGGAAGCCTATCCTGCCCTCAGCTAATACTGGAATCTTCTACTCCTCCTACCAGAAGAGGCTTCCTTCTGGGACGACAGCCATGCAGACCAATGTGATGCAGTGTGCGGCGTATGGTCTGAGCACTGACAGGCTGACCCCCCCACCCCTTCACCCTCTGCAGCAATGCTGGCAGCACTGACAGGCTGACCCCCCCACCCCTTCACCCTCTGCAGCAATGCTGGCAGCACTGACAGGCTGACCCCCCCACCCCTTCACCCTCTGCAGCAATGCTGGCACCACTGACAGGCTGACCCCCCCACCCCTTCACCCTCTGCAGCAATGCTGGCCCCACTGACAGGCTGACCCCCCCACCCCTACACCCTCTGCAGCAATGCTGGCAGCACTCATATGTCTATTTCCCAAAGACAACCTCTGGATATGACGCTGAGCACGTGCACTCAACTTCTTTGGTGGACCATGGCGAGGCCTGTTCTGAGAGGAACCCGTCCTGTTACACCGCTGTATGGTCTTGGCCACCGTGCTGCAGCTCAGTTTCAGGGTCTCGGCAATCTTCTTCTAGCCTCGGCCATCTTTATGTAGACCAACAATTCTTTCCTTCAGATCCTCAGAGAGTTCTTTGCCATGAGGTGCCATGTTGAACTTCCAGTGACCACTATGAGGGAGTGAGAGCGATAACACCAAATGTAACCCCCCCCCCGCTCCCCATTCACACCTGAGACCTTGTAACACTAACGAGTCACATGACCCCGGGGAGGGAAAATGGCTGATTGGACCCAATTTGGACCTTGTCACTTAGGGGTGGAGTCACTTTTGTTGCCGGCGGTTTAGACATTAATGGCGGAGTGTTGAGTTATTTTGAGGGGACAGCAAATTTCCATGTTATACAAACTGTACACTGACTACGTCACATTGTAGCAACGTGTCATTTCTTCAGTGTTGTCACATGAAAAGAGAGAATCAAATATTTACACAAATGTGAGGGGGGGGGGGACTCATATATATATATACATTGTATACAGTCTCGGGGAGGGGGGGGACTCACTTCCGAGAGATACTGTGTATATATATATATATATATATATATATATATATATACAGTGGGGATCGAAAGTTTGGGCACCCCAGCTAAAAATGTGTATTAATGTGCATAAAGAAGCCGAGGAAAGATGGAAAAATCTCCAAAAGGCATCAAATTACAGATTAGACATTCTTATAATATGTCAACAAAAGTTAGATTTTATTTCCATCATTTACACTTTCAAAATAACAGAAAACAAAAAAATGGCGTCTGCAAAAGTTTGGGCCCCCTGCAGAGTTAATATCTTGTACTGCCCCCTTTGGCAAGTATCACAGCTTGTAAACGCTTTTTGTAGCCAGCCAAGAGTCTTTCAGTTCTTGTTTGAGGTATCTTTGCCCATTCTTCCTTACAAAAGTCTTCCAGTTCTTTGAGATTTCTGGGCTCTCTGTCACGCACGGCTCTTTTAAGGTCTATCCATAGATTTTCAATGATGTTGAGGTCAGGAGATTGTGAAGGCCATGGCAAAACCTTCAGTTTACGCCTCTTGATGTAATCCCCCGTGGATTTCGAGGTGTGTTTAGGATCATTATCCATTTGTAGAAGCCATCCTCTCTTTAACTTCAGCTTTTTCACAGATGGCATCAAGTTACCATCCAAAATTTGCTGAAATTTTATTGAATCCATTTTTCCTTCTACTCGTGAGATGTTCCCTGTGCCACTGGCTGCAACACAACCCCAAAGCATGATTGATCCAACCCCATGCTTCACAGTTGGACAGAGGTTCTGTTCATTAAATTCTGTGCCCCTTCTTCCCCAAACGTACCTTTGCTCATTCCAGCCAAAAAGTTCAATTTTAACCTCATCTGTCCACAGAACTTGTTTCCAAAATGCATCAGGCTTGTCTATATGATCATTTGCAAAGTTCAAACGATGATTTTTGTGGTGAGGACGTAGAAGAGGTTTTCTTCTGATGACTCTTCCATGAAGACCATATTTGTACAAGTATCTCTTTATAGTGGAATAGTGACCACAACTCCAGTGTCTGCCAGATCTTTCTGGAGGGATCGTGCAGTCAAACGTGGGTTTTGAATTGTTTTTCTCACAATCCTGCGAGCTGTTCTGTCTGATATTTTTCTTGGTCTTCCAGATGTTGCTTTAACTTCCACTGTCCCTGATGACTGCCATTTCTTAATTACATTCCGAACAGAGGATATTGACATCTGAAAACGCTTTGCTATCTTCTTATAGCCTTCTCCAGCTTTGTGAGCGTCAACTATTTTCAGTTTCAGTTTTCTAGACAACTGCTTAGAAGAACCCATGGTGCTGATTGTTGGGGCAAGGTCAGATGAGTCGGGGCATTTAAAACCTTTGAGATTGACATCACCTGGTCTTCCCAGACGATGATTGAGAACAATCCATGACACTGGCAGGTCTCAGCTTGGCAAAGGGGGCAGTGCATGCTATAAATTCTGCAGGGGGCCCAAACTTTTGCAGACACAATTTTTTTGTTTTCTGTTATTTTGAAAGTGTAAATGATGGAAATAAAATCTAACTTTTGTTGACATATTATAAGAATGTCTAATCTGTAATTTGATGCCTTTTGGAGATTTTTCCATCTTTCCTTGGCTTCTTTATGCACATTAATACAAATTTTTAGCTGGGGTGCCCAAACTTTCGATCCCCACTGTATATATACATTGTATACAGTCCGGGGGAGGGGGGACTCACTGACGGGAGATAATGTACTATGCTACTAAACACTGCTATTATTACAGTTGTGCTCAAAAGTTTGCATACCCCGGCAGAAATTGTGAAATTTTGGCATTGATATTGAAAATATGACGGATCTGCCACAAAATGCTCTTTTATTGGAGGATGATGATCATATGAAGCCATTTATTATCACAGAGTTGTTTGGCTCCTTTTTAAATCATAACAGAAATCACCCAAATGGCCCAGATCAGATGTCTCCGCCCCCCAGATCAGAAGTCTCCGCCCCCTGGAATGTTGGGCCTTGGTACAGACACACAAGGGGACACACACGGGTTAAAATGCCAATTAGAGGTTCATGTCCCACATCTGTGGCTTTTTAAATCACAATCAGTGTCAGTGTATAAATAGTCAATGAGTTTGTTCGCTCTTACATGGAAGCACTGACTAGGCTAGATACTGAGCCATGGGGAGCAGAATAGAACTGTCAAAAGTCCTGCGTAACAAGGTAATGGAACTTTATAAAGATGGAAATGGACATAAAAAGATGTCCAAAGCCTTGACTATGCCAATCAGTGCTGTTACATCACTTATTAAGAAGTGGAAAGTTCGGGGATCTCTGGAAACCAAGCCAAGGTCAGGTAGACCAAGAAAGATTGCAACCATAACTGCCAGAAGAATTGTTTGGGATACAAAGGGAACCCCCCACAGGTGACGCAGGGGAAATCCAGGCTGCTCTGGAAAAAGACGGTGTGGTTGTTTTGAAGGAGTACAATATGATGACACTTGAACAAAAATGAGCTGCATGGTGGAGTTGCCAGAAAGAAGCCTTTACTGCATCAATGACACAAGAAGGCCCGGCTAGGCATGTCAAGGTGTTGTCAGGCATATTGTAGCCGGGCTTTTTTGTGGCATTGATGCAGTAAAAGCTTCTTTCTGGCACCTCCACCAAACAGATAATTTTTGTTCAAGTATCACCGTGTTGTACTCCTTGAAAACAACCGCACCATTTTTTTCCAGAGCAGCCTGGATTGCTCCTGCGGTCACCTGTGGGGGGTTTTCTTTGAATCCCGGACAATTCTTCTGACAGTTATGGCTGCAATCTTTCTTGGTCTACCTGATCTTGGCTTGGTATCCAGAGATCCCCGAACTTTCCACTTAATAATAAATGGCTTCATATGATCATCATCCTTCAATAAAAGAGCATTTTTTGGCAGATCCGTCATATTTTCAATATCAATGCCAAAATTTTACAATTTCTGCCGGGGTATGTAAACTTTTGAGCACAACTGTATACATTTATATAGATCTGACATATACCGCAGCGCTGTACAAAGCACACTGAGCCAGTCACATCAGTCTCTGCTTACATTCTAATGCCCCCCCACAATCACAAAACAATGTAGAAAACATGGGAGAACATTAGAAGGCCATGCAGGTAGGGCCCTGCTGGTGACTGCAGCCAGGACCTCAGTGCTGCACAGTACAGGTATAATCCACTGAGCTGCTGGGAATTGTATTCTATTATGTCCTTTTCTAAACTCTGGAGAAGTCTGATATTATGTGTATACAATATGAATGTAGAAGAATGTACTTCAATGATCAGGAATCTCCATTGGATTGCCTCTTCCTGAATTCTGTCTGCGGTTCTGATCCGATAATCTCAGCCATTTCCCGGGAGGAGTGCGGAGTCGTCCTGACTCATCACGTTTCCTCTCTTCCTCCAGGATCCTCTTCTGATCTCTCTGACTTTGTGAAGATGATCTTCTGTTTTAAATGTGCCGACTAAACGTTCACTCTCAGGAAGGAGAAATGAGAGATCTTATCAGCTTTGAAAACAAAAAGTTGCGGCAGCAAAATTTCTATTTAATCTGCAACGTGTTTCTTTAATTATATCCCCGCCATGTGCTTACCGCAATCTCTGATCTGTGCCGGCGGTAACCTTTCATGGCGACACCCAGCTGGTAATAACTTAACTCTGCTAATAATGTATAAATCATTGGAGATAATTGGTGTGATAGAAGCCGCTGACGAACAATTCATACAAGTGTCTGGATGTTATCACGCTGATTGCTGCTTTCTTGTTGTGCTGCAAAATAAAACACGGCTGGACTGGGATTCACAATTCCTTTTCTTCTTTCTCCAATTCTTCCTTCCTCCCTTCCTTCCTCCCTTCCTTCCTTCCTTCCTTCATTCCCTCCTTCCTTCCTTCCTTCCCTCCTTCCTTCCTTCCTTCCTTCCTTCCCCTCCTTCCTTCCTTCCTTCCATCCTTCTCTCCCTCTCTTTTTCCTTTCCTTTCCTCTTTTCTCACTTTGCTTTGCCTTTCCCCTTTCCTTTCTTTTCCTTTATTGTCCCCTATCCTTTCTTTTCCTCTTTCATTTATGTTCCTTTCTCTTCCCCTTTTTCCTTTCCTTTTCTTTCCTTTCTCGTTTCCTTTGTTTTCCTTCCTTTTCCCCTTTCCTTTCCCTTTCTTTCCTTTCTCCTTTCCTTTTTTTTCCTTCCTTTTCCCCTTTCCACTTTCCTTTCTCCTTTCCTTATTCCTTTCTCCTTTCTGTTCCCCTTTCCTTTCTTTTCCTTCCTTTTCCCCTTTCTCCTTTCCTTATTCCTTTCTCCTTTCCTTTCCTTTCACCTTTCCTTTCACCTTTCCTTTCACGTTTCCTTTCACGTTTCCTTTCCTTTCACCTTTCCTTTCCTATTTTCTCACTTTGCTTTGCCTTTCCCCTTTCCTTTCTTTTCCCTTTTCCTTTCCCTTCCCCTTTTTCCTTTCCTTTTTTTCACTTTCCCCTTTCCTTTCATTTCCTTCCTTTTCCCCTTTCCCCTTTCTTTTCCTTTCCTATCCTTTCCTTTCCTTTCCTTATTCCTTTCTCCTTTCCTTTAATTTCTTTTCCTTTCCTTTCCTTTCTTTCCCTTTCCTCTTTTCTCACTTTGCTTTGCCTTTCCCCTTCCTTTCTTGTCCCCTTTCCTTTCTTTTCCTCTTTCATTTATTTTCCTTTCTCTTCCCCTTTTTCCTTTCCTTTTCTTTCCTTTCTCGTTTCCTTATTCCTTTCCCATTTCCTTTCTTTTCCTTCCTTTTCCTTTCACCTTTCCTTTCCTTTCCCCTTTCCTTTCCTTTCCCCTTTCCTTTCTTCCATTCTTTCCTTTTTCATTTATTTTCCCCTTTCCTTTCTTTTCCTCTGTCATTTATTTTCCCTTTCCCCTTTCCATTCTTTTCCTTTCTTTTCCTCTTTCCCCTTTCCTTTCCTTTCCTTTCCTTTTCTTTTCTTTTATTTTCTTTTCTTTTCTTTCCTTTCTCCTTTCCTTATTCCTTTCTCCTTTCCTTTCCTTTATTTTCCCCTTTTCTTTCTTCTCCTCTTTCCTTTTTTCCCCTTTCCTTTCTTTTCCTTTCCTTTCCTTTGTCATATATTTTCCCTTTTCCCTTTCCTTTTTTTCCCTTTCCCTTTCCTCTTTCCTTCCATTTACTTTCATTTCCTTCCTTTTCCCCTTTCTCCTTTCCTTACTCCTTTCCCCTTTCCTTTCCCCTTTCCTTTCTTCCACTCTTTTCTTTTTCATTTATTTTCCCCTTTCCTTTCCTTTCTTCTCCTCTTTCCTTTTTCCCCCTTTCCTTTCTTTTCCCCTTTCCTTCCTTTCTTTTCCTCTGTCATATATTTTCCCTTTCCCCTTTCCTTTCCTTTCCTCTTTTCTCACTTTGCTTTGCCTTTCCCCTTTTTCTTTCTTTTCCCCTTTCCTTTATTTTCCTTTTTTTCCCCTGTTCCCTTTCCTTTCCTTTTTTTTACTTCCCCAGAGTAGTGCAATGTTACCATGGTAACATCATATTGCTCTGGTCACTGTGTGTTAAAAAAAAATCATAAAAAAAATAATGAAAAAAGAAAAATAATACTTTTTACATACTGTCAGCAGTCAGTGTACCTGATCCCCGCCACTCCAGTCATATGATGGCGCTGTACTGCACTGGGGACAGTATATTAAAATAAAAATGTACATTTTTTTTTATTTAAAAAACTTCAAAAAACTCGCCTCAGACTGCCTACTTTCCAAAAAAACGGTCAGTTAGGGAGTATTTATACCATCCTGACATTTGGGGGGATTTGTACTGTCCTGACATTTGGGGGGATTTGTACTGTCCTGACATTTGGGGGGATTTGTACTGTCCTGACATTTGGGGGGGATTTGTACTGTCCTGACATTTGGGGGGATTTGTACCGTCCTGACATTTGGGGGGATTTGTACTGTCCTGACATTTGGGGGGATTTGTACTGTCCTGACATTTGGGGGGATTTGTACTGTCCTGACATTTGGGGGGGATTTGTACTGTCCTGACATTTGGGGGGATTTGTACCGTCCTGACATTTGGGGGGATTTGTACCGTCCTGACATTTGGGTGGCATTTGTACCGTCCTGACATTTGGGGGGATTTGTAATGTCCTGACATTTGGGGGAGGGGATTTGTACCATCCTGACATTTGGGGCGGGATTTGTACTGTCCTGACCTTTGGGGGGGATTTGTACTGTCCTGACATTTGGGGGGATTTGTACCGTCCTGACATTTGGGGGATTTGTACTGTCCTGACATTTGGGGGGATTTGTACCGTCCTGACATTTGGGGGATTTGTACTGTCCTGACATTTGGGGGGGATTTGTACCGTCCTGACATTTGGGGGGGGGGGATTTGTACTGTCCTGACATTTGGGGGGGAGGATCTGTACCGTCCTGACATTTGTGGGGATTTGTACCATCCTGACATTTGGGGGGGATTTGTACTGTCCTGACATTCGGGAGATTTGTACTGTCCTGACATTTGGGGGGATTTGTACTGTCCTGACATTTGGGGGGATTTGTAATGTCCTGACATTTGGGGGGGATTTGTACTGTCCTGACATTTGGGGGGATTTGTACTGTCCTGACATTTGGGGGGGATTTGTAATGTCCTGACATTTGGGGGGATTTGTACTGTCCTGACATTCGGGGGATTTGTACTGTCATGACATTTGGGGGGGGGGATTTGTACTGTCCTGACATTTGGGGGGGGGGATTTGTACTGTCCTGGCAGTGTTCCTCAGGCAGTGCGCTTATCATAGAAAATATACAGTATATGTGATGACAGGTCCTCTTTGACTGGTGCTGCGATAACATGTCAGCCAGACTCACATCGTGAGAAGGACATCCACGTCAACTGTTTCAGATTTGTCTGGAAAGTCCCATATCTTGGTTTTCTGATCCTCTGTTGCTCTGTCCTGGGCCATGTCCCGGGATCACAGCATCAAACTTATTTAAGGTCAGGCCGCCAGTGATCCTCCCCTTCATATTTAGAGGTGCGACGAACCCATAAAGTGAGTGTGATGGGGGGGGGGGTCCCTGCATATTAGGAGACGAGGTCATTGTGTGACCAAGCCATAAAGTAGGTGTGATGGGGGGTCCCTGCAATTTATACATTGGATCTGAGTGGAACTGGCCTGTAAAGTGGGTGTGAAGTGGGTGGGGGGGTCCCTGCATATTTAAAGGTAGGGTCTGGGCACGGCCAGCCTGGGGGGTCTCTGCATTTCTAGAAGTGTGGTCTAGGCAGGAACAACCTGTGAAGTGAGCGTGATGAGGGCCCCTGCATTTCTAGAGGTGGGGACTAGGTGGAACCAACCCATAAGGTGGGTATGGTAGGTTGTCCCTGCATATTTGGAGATGGGAGCTGGGCAGGGCCAACCCATAAAGTATGGGTGATAAGCGCTTTCTGCATTTCTAGGGGTGGGGTCTCCGTGGGATGAAGCTATAAAGTGGATGTGATGGGGGTCCCTGCAAATTTAGAGGTGGGATCTTGGTGGTACCAGCCCATAAAGTAGGAGTGGTCAACAGACCCTGCATAATTAGAGGCTGGGTCTTGGTGGTACCAGCCCATAAGGTGGAAGTGGTCAGCTGACCCTACATTTTTAGAGGAGGGGTTTGGGTGGGACAAACCCATCAAGCAGGAGTGGTCGACAGACCCTTCATTTTTAGAGGTGGGGTCAGGATGGGACTAACCTGTAAAGTAGGAGTGGTCAGCAGAACCTGCATATTTAGAGGGTGGGGTTTGGGTGGGCCAAATCCATAAAGTGTGAGTGGATGGCAGCCACTGCATTTTTAGAGGTGGGGTTTGGGTGGGACAAACCCATCAAGTGGGAGTAGTCATCAGATCCTGCATATTTAGAGGGGGGGTCTTGGTGGCACCAACCCATAAAGTGGAAATGGTCAGCTGACCATACATATTTAGAGGTGGGGTCTGGGTTGGACAAACCCATAAAGCAGGAATGGTCAAGAGATCCTGGATATTTAGGGGTGGAGTCTTGGTGGTACCAACCCATAAAGTGGGAGTGGTCAGCAGACCCTACTTTTTAGAGGTGGGGTTTGGGTGGGAAAAACTCATCAAGCAGGAGTGGACGACAGACCCTTCATTTTTAAAGGCATGGTCTTTGTGGGACAAACCCATCAAGTGGGAGTGGTCAGCAGACCCTATTTTTAGAGGTGGGGTTTGGGTGGGACAAACCCATCAAGTGGGAGTGGTTGGCAGGCTTTGCATTTTTAGAGGTGAGGTTTGGGTGGGACAAACCCATTAAGTGGGAGTGGTCAGCTGACCCTACAATTTTAGAGGTGGGGTTTGGGTGGGACAAACCCATGAAGCGGGAGTGGTCAGCAGACCCTTCATTTTTAGAGACAGGGTCTTTGTGGGACAAACCCATCAAGTGGGAGTGGTCAGCAGACCCTGCATAATTAGCGGCTGGGTCTGGGTGGGACTAACCCATTAACTGGGAGTGGCCAGCAGATCCTGCATTTTTAGAGTTGGGGATTGAGTGGGACAAACCCATCAAGTGGGAGTGGTCAGCAAACTTTGCATTTTTAGAGGTGGGGTTTGCGTGGGACAAACCCATCAATTGGGAGTGGTGAGCAGACCCTGCATATTTAGAGGCAGGGTGTGGGTGGAACTAACCCATACAGTGGGTGTGGTGGATGGGCCCTGCATATTTAAAGGGGAGGTCTCTGCTGGACCAACTGGTAGGGTGGGCCAATGATAGGTGGACAGTGGGCGGAGTTAATAATGCCCTGGGATCCGGGACTATAACGTTGGTAAATAGGGAAGGAGTAGCACTGCAGTGCAGGAAGCAGAAGCCGCACATGTAATATGTACATCTATCATCTATCTTCAATGTTCCTCTCATCAATCACTGAACATGGTGGACATCCCCTTTAAGCGTCATTCCTCCTGCAGAAGGGGGACTCTGAGTGCGGGTCCCGGAGATGTGTGTGGGGGAGGGGAGGTATGGATTGCGCACCGGCTATGAAATCTCCTTTAATCATTTCTCAGGCAGAACTCATCCATTATTCATGAGCAGATAAGATATAGGATTAATTGTGCCGCCGTATGTGAGGCGTATCGCGTGTCCGCCGGACGCTGAAACATGTTGTACCAATCTGTTCCCAATCCTCCATCCCGACTTCAGTGTGACCACAGATGGGATCAATAATCACCACACCGGGGGGAATAAACCTCATTTGTCTGCATTGCCCCGGTCAGGCCGGGCCACTAATGCCAGTCATGTCTCCCGGCAGGACGCCGCGGCGGGTCACAGCCAACCATGCGCTCTACCATAATATGTTCAGCTTGGGGGTTGTGCACAGGATCAGCACCGGCAGGAGGAAAGAGTCAACCATCAGAAATATACAATGTATCAATAATCATCTGATCTCATTATATAGAGTGACAAAATATATATACCAAGGGGCGGTGATGTCACTCCTGTATAATATATCTGGAGGGCGGTGATGTCACTCCTGTATAATATATCTGGAGGGCGGTGATGTCACTCCTGTATAATATATCTGGAGGGCGGTGATGTCACTCCTGTATAATATATCTGGAGGGCGGTGATGTCACTCCTGTATAATATATCTTATATCCGGAGGGCGGTGATGTCACTCCTGTATAATATATCTTATATCCGGAGGGCGGTGATGTCACTCTGTATAATATATCTTATATCCGGAGGGCGGTGATGTCACTCTGTATAATATATCTTATATCTGGAGGGCGGTGATGTCACTCTGTATAATATATCTTATATCCGGAGGGCGGTGATGTCACTCCTGTATAATATATCTTATATCTGGAGGGCGGTGATGTCACTCTGTATAATATATCTTATATCCGGAGGGCGGTGATGTCACTCCTGTATAATATATCTTATATCTGAAGGGCGGTGATGTCACTCTGTATAATATATCTTTTATCTGGAGGGCGGTGATGTCACTCTGTATAATATATCTTATATCTGGAGAGCGGTGATGTCACTCTGTATAATATATCTTATATCCGGAGGGCGGTGATGTCACTCTGTATAATATATCTTATATCTGGAGGGCGGTGATGTCACTCTGTATAATATATCTTATATCTGGAGGGCGGTGATGTCACTCCTGTATAATATATCTTATATCTGGAGGGCGGTGATGTCACTCTGTATAATATATCTTATATCTGGAGGGCGGTGATGTCACTCTGTATAATATATCTTATATCTGGAGGGCGGTGATGTCACTCTGTATAATATATCTTATATCCGGAGGGCGGTGATGTCACTCCTGTATAATATATCTTATATCTGGAGGGCGGTGATGTCACTCTGTATAATATATCTTATATCTGGAGGGCGGTGATGTCACTCCTGTATAATATATCTTATATCCGGAGGGTGGTGATGTCACTCCTGTATAATATATCTTATATCTGGAGGGCGGTGATGTCACTCTGTATAATATATCTTATATCTGGAGGGCGGTGATGTCACTCTGTATAATATATCTTATATCCGGAGGGCGGTGATGTCACTCTGTATAATATATCTTATATCTGGAGGGCGGTGATGTCACTCCTGTATAATATATCTTATATCCGGAGGGCGGTGATGTCACTCCGTATAATATATCTTATATCTGGAGGGCGGTGATGTCACTCCGTATAATATATCTTATATCTGGAGGGCGGTGATGTCACTCTGTATATACAGGTGATGGGGGGTGGTATTCCTCTGGTTCGGTAATCAGCAGGTTGCAGTAGAAGTCGGGATGAGTATGGCGCGGCGCGGCGGTCTGGCGATGGCGATAATCGGAGGTATAAATGAATCCTGCACACAGATTTGTTCCGCTTGGATTGTATAATAAGGTGGGATCCTGGGAACGCGGCGTATCACGATGGGGGGAACGCGCGGCGCTCTTGGCTGGGGCTCAGGACTCATTTGCACTCAGACACATTTCATGTAATTGAAAAGCGCTCTTACTGGTTCTCAGTCTGGAATGTGTTCTGGATCTGATAGAGGAGCCATATGTCACCCGGAGCCTGGCCCCTCCCCCCTCCGCCGACCGTGCGGGACTGGAGCGTGGAAACACATCTCATTACTCGTCTTCTTCTTCTGCTCTGACATCGCGGCGGCCCGTTTATTTCCATCTCACCGATAATCCCATCTCCTTACATTACCGCTATGTTCAGCGCACAGCAAGCGCCAGGAAATTGCGCTGAAGTGCGATTCACATTTCTGATTAGGAAAGAAAATGACAATTTTCATCGAAAATCTAAGATTTCAGTCATTCTGGTAAAATGTATCCGGAAGGTGAAATAAAAGATACAATGTATATAAAATCCTCCCCTTCAGTCTTGCACAGGTGTACCGGCTCCTCCCCTCCAGTCTTGTACAGGTGTACCGGCTCCTCCCCTCCAGTCTTGTACAGGTGTACAGGCTCCTCCCCTCCTGCCTTGTACAGGTGTACAGGCTCCTCCCCTCCAGCCTTGTACAGGTGTACAGGTTCCTCCCCTCCAGCCTTGTACAGGTGTACCGGCTCCTCCCCTCCAGTCTTGTACAGGTGTACAGGCTCCTCCCCTCCAGCCTTGTACAGGTGTACAGGTTCCTCCCCTCCAGCCTTGTACAGGTGTACCGGCTCCTCCCCTCCAGTCTTGTACAGGTGTATCAGCTCCTCCCCTCCAGTCTTGCACAGGTGTACCGGCTCCTCCCCTCCAGTCTTGTATAGGTGTACCGGCTCCTCCCCTCCAGTCTTGTACAGGTGTACCAGCTCCTCCCCTCCAGCCTTGTACAGGTGTACCAGCTCCTCCCCTCCAGTCTTGCACAGGTGTACAAGCTCCTCCCCTTCATTCTTGCACAGCTGTACTGGCTCCTCCCCTTCAGTCTTGCACTAGTGTACTGACTCCTCCCCTCCAGTCTTGCACAGGTGTACCAGCCCCTCCCCTCCAGTCTTGCACAGGTGTAATGGCTCCTCCCCTCCAGTCTTGCACAGGTGTACCGGCTCCTCCCCTTCAGTCTTGCACAGGTGTATTGGCTCCTCCCCTTCAGTCTCACACAGGTGTGTGGGCTCCTCCCCTTCAGTCTTGCACAGGTGTATTGGCTCCTCCTCTTCAGTCTCACACAGGTGTGTGGGCTCCACCCCTTCAGTCTTGCTCAGGTGTACCGGCTCCTCCCCTTCAGTCTTGCACAGGTGTACCGGCTCCTCCCCTTCAGTCTCACACAGGTGTACTGGCTCCTCCCCTTCAGTCTCACACAGGTGTGTGGGCTCCTCCCCTTCAGTTTTGCACAGGTGTACCAGCTCCTCCCCGGTCCTGGCTTCCTCTGATGTCACTGCACACTGTGGGTTTCTCACAATGAGCACCTCCCCAGCCTGACTGTTCCCACCCCTTTTCATTCATTGGCTTTAATTTCTTTCAGCCAAGGAGGTTCAGCATCAAATGTGGGCGTTATCAATGCAAATATGACTTCCTAGGTACGCCCACTCCTCCAGGCTGACATCTACCCATCAAGGCATTGTGATATTTGCATAACTCCTCCCACTGCTGCATCAGGACTGAGGACTCTGGAGAGGAGGACTGAGATGGGGTGCTGGGATGTTTTCAAGAAGCTATATACAGCCCCCTGCTGGCCCCTCCCACCAGCCATGAGAGGGATTAGACCCCCTGTCAGGTGTTTATTACTGTCTGTGCCCCCATTAGGGAGAATAACCCTCTCTATCTGTCCTGGTGACCATTATCACCGAATATGAAAAAAGTCCCAATGTTTGGGTTGTCACCGGAACAGGAACAGAAGGGAAGTCTTCCAATGGGGACACTAGTTCTGGTGACAACCAGGGATTCTCTCACCTTGGAGGGATTTCCTCTCACTTCCTGTTGTGGCTGTGTGACAGGAAGTGAAGGAAAAAATCCCACATTTTGGGTTGTCACCAGAACAGGAATAGAATGGAAGTCTTCCAATGGGGACACTAGTTCTGGTGACAACTAGGGAGTCCCTCAATTTGTAAGGATTTCCTCTCACTTCCTGTTGTGGCTGTGGGACAGGAAGTAAAAGAAAATCCCAAATTTTGGGTTGTCACCAGAACAGAGATAGAAGGGAAATCTTCCAATAGGGACACTAGTTCTGGTGACAACCAGGGATTCCCTCACTTTGGAGGGATTTCTTCTTACTTCCTGTTGTGGCTGTGGGACAGGAAGTAAAAAAAAATATCCCAAATTTTGGGTTGTCACCAGAACAGAGATAGAAGGGAAATCTTCCAATAGGGACACTAGTTCTGGTGACAACCAGGGATTCCCTCACTTTGGAGGGATTTCTTCTTACTTCCTGTTGTAGCTGTGGGACAGGAAGTGAAAGAAAATCTCAAATTTTGGGTTGTCACCAGAACAGTAATAGAAGTGAAGTCTTCCAATGGGGACACTAGTTCTGGTGACAACCAGGGAGCTCTGGGTGTGGAGTACTCCATGTTCCTCTACCCCAGGGGTGTCCAAACTATGGCCCCCTAGCTGTTGAAGTACTACAAGTCCCATCATGCCTCTGGGTGTCTTGCTTGTGGATGTCAGAGTCTTGCAAGGCCTCATGGGACTTGCAGTTCCTCAACTCCTGGAGGGCCGTAGTTTGGACACCTCTGCTCTACCCACAACCTACCATCCGCGCCATTGCCCGGTCATCTGTAGACATTATTGGGGGGGGTTCCCTGAGACGTGGACATTACTCCTCCAATCCTCCATGGTAAGAAGTTTGAGATTGAGGTGCTACCCCTTTAAATTTTCACACCTCTCAAAAAAAAAAAAATGGCTCAGAGAGGCAGAAAAGACGTCATAATGGGCTCAAAAGCCCCCAAAAAACAGATGCAAGGAAGTCTAAAATGCAAAAAAAGGTCAAGGAGAAAGGTGTTAAAGGGCCACTTCTGGTTTCGGTGATGCCGCCGGTTTCTGGTGTCCCTCTCAGTCATGTGACTTTATTAAAATTTTATGGGTTTTGGCCCATTCGGCGATGTGGCTCTGCGTTCGCCGTGCGGCTCCGTTTCCTCTTCCTAATGAATAAAGGGGAAAAAAAAATCCACGTGGCTCTGACCTCTCCGGTCTTCCATTGGGGACACTAGTTCTGGTGACAACTAGTGAGTCCCTCACTTTGGAGGGATTTCTTCTCACTTCCTGTTGCGGCTGTGGGACAGGAAGTAAAAGAAAGTCCCACATTTTGGTTTGCCCCCAGAACAGTAATAGAAGGGAAGTCTTCTAATGGGGACACTAGTTCTGGGACTCCCTCACTTTGTAGGGATTTCCTCTAACTTCCTGTTGTTGAATATGGAACAGGAAATGAAGGGAAATCTCCCCAATGGGACACAGATGGCAAGAAAAAACTCATAATTCTCCCTTTCCCCATCCAAAATGGAAAAAAAAAGCTCTGGGTGTGGAGTACTCCACGTTCCTCTATCCCAGAGGTGTCCAAACTATTGCCCCCCAGCTGTTGAAGTACTACAAGTCCCATCATGCCTCTGGGTGTCTTGCCTGTGGATGTCAGAGTCTTGCAAGGCCTCATGGGACTTGCAGTTCCTCAACTCCTGGAGGGCTGTAGTTTGGACACCTCTGCCATGAAGGAACCGGAGGAGTAATGTCCACATCTCAGGGAACCCCCACCAATAATGTCTACAGATGACCGGGCAATGGCGTGGACGGTAGGTTGTGGATAGAGCAGAGGTGTCCAAACTACGGCCCTCCAGGAGTTGAGGAACTGCAAGTCCCATGAGGCCTTGCAAGACTCTGACATCCACAGGCAAGACACCCAGAGGCACGATGGGACTTGTAGTACTTCAACAGCTGGAGGGCCATAGTTTGGACACCCCTGCTTCATGGTAAGAAGTTTGAGATTAAGGGGGTGCCCCTTTAAATTTTCACACCTCTCAAAAAAAAAAAAGGCTCAGAGAGGCAGAAAAGACGTCATAATGGGCTCAGAAGCCCCAAAAAAACAGATGCAAGGAAGTCTAAAATGCAAAATGGTCAAGGAGAAAGGTGTTAAAGGGCCACTTCTGGTTTTGGTGATGCCGCCGGTTGCCGGGGTCCCTCTCAGTCATGTGACTTTATTGAAATTTGATGGGTTTTGGCCCATCCGGCGTTGGCCTTTATTTACCAATCTAATCTCTCCTCCACAATCCCACCCGGAGACGAGAACTTGCTTGACCCGGCGATGTGGCTCTGCGTTCTCTGCGGCTCCGTTTCCTCTTCCTAATGAATAAAGAAAAAAAAAATCCACGTGGCTCCACCCTCTCCGGTCTTCCAATGGGGACACTAGTTCTGGTGACAACTAGTGAGTCCCTCACTTTGGAGGGATTTCTTTTCACTTCCTGTTGCGGCTGTGAGACAGGAAGTAAAAGAAAGTCCCAAATTTTGGTTTGTCCCCAGAACAGTAATAGAAGGGAAGTCTTCTAATGGGGACACTAGTTCTGGGACTCCCTCACTTTGTAGGGATTTCCTCTCACTTCCTGTTGTTGAATATGGGACAGGAAATGAAGGGAAATCTCCCCAATGGGACACAGATGGCAAGAAAAAACTCATAATTCTCCCTTTCCCCATCCAAAATGGAAAAAAAAGCTCTGGGTGTGGAGTACTCCACGTTCTTCTACCCCAGGGGTGTCCAAACTATGGCCCTCCAGCTGTTGAAGTACAGCAAGTCCCATCATGCCTCTGGGAGTCTTTCCTGTGGATGTCAGAGTCTTGCAAGGCCTTATGGGACTTGCAGTTCCTCAACTCCTGGAGGGCTGTAGTTTGGACACCTCTGCTCTATCCACAACCTACCGTCCACGCCATTGCCCGGTCATCTGTAGACATTATTGGGGGGGGGGGTTCCCTGAGACGTGGACACTACTCCTCCGGTTCCTTCATGGTAAGAAGTTTGAGATTGAGGGGGTGCCCCTTTAAATTTTCACACCTCTCAAAAAAAAAAAAAAAAAGGCTCAGAGAGGCAGAAAAGACGTCCTAATGGGCTCAGAAGCCCCAAAAAAACAGATGCAAGGAAGTCTAAAATGCAAAAAAGGTCAAAGAGAAAGGTGTTAAAGGGCCACTTCTGGTTTTGGTGATGCCGCCGGTTGCCGGGGTCCCTCTCAGTCATGTGACTCTATTGAAATTTGATGGGTTTTGGCCCATCCGGCGTTGGCCATTATTTACCAATCTAATCTCTCCTCCACAATCCCACCCGGAGACGAGAACTTGCTTGACCCGGCGATGTGGCTCTGCGTTCGCCGCGCGGCTCCGTTTCCTCTTCCTAATGAATAAAGAAAAAAAAAAAAATCCACGTGGCTCCGACCTCTCGGGGCCCAGCGTTCCTTCGGCAGATGAGAGGAATTCGCTCTCATCATCTCGGCAAATGTCTTTCAGGAAAATGACGGCACCGAGTTGTTTTAGAGGGACCCCCCTGCCGTGCCGCCCGCTGTGGATTTTTAATAAGGAAAGTCACCCAGGCAGAAAGGTGTTTCCTGTTCTGTACGGCTGAGAGGCTGCCAGCGGGGGGCCCTCTCACTGCCAAGGGCCCGCTGCTTTCATTTACTCCACCCGGAGTGCCACTGTGAAGATTTGTTGACTGATGCATGTTGATTTATCATCATTTAGCTGGAAACAGCTTCAGATTTGGCTTCTCAGGAACTCTCCGAGGCTTCTTGTCCGCTGGACCCCGAAGATGAGATACCGGGAACCTCCGGTATGGAACGGGAGAGGTGCAACTGAGGGTGGAAGTCGGGGATCTGCCCTTCGCTGATAAGAGGGTGTCACTGTACAAAGATACCAGGATCACTAGGATCACTAGGACCATCTACCTAATACTGAGTAGGTCCCACGTTCCTGACCCTTCTCACCATGGCCTCCACTAGACTTCTGAAGGTCCTGTGGTCTCCGGCACCGAGCCGTCAGTAGCAGATCCTTTACGTCCTGTAAGTTGGGAGGTGGAACCTCCATGGATCGGACTTGTTTTTTCTTTCTCATCCCATAGATCAGTGGTGGGCAACCTTTTTTTTCAACTGAGCCAAATCTCGCCAAAACCACGATTGAAATTTATTTTGAGAGCCACATTTTTAAAACTGAAAATACATCCCCCGTATAGTAATTCATCCCCCATATAGTAATTCATCCCCCATAGTAATTCATCCCCCATATAGTAATTCATCCCCCCTATAGTAATTCATCCCCCATATAGTAATTCATCCCCCATATAGTAATTCATCCCCCCTATAGTAATTCATCCCCCATATAGTAATTCATCCCCCATAGTAATTCATTCCCCATATAGTAATTCATCCCCCATATAGTAATTCATCCCCCCTATAGTAATTCATCCCCCATAGTAATTCATCCCCCATATAGTAATTCATCCCCCCTATAGTAATTCATCCCCATAGTAATTCATTCCCCATATAGTAATTCATCCCCCATAGTAATTCATCCCCCATATAGTAATTCATTCCCCATATAGTAATTCATCCCCCATATAGTAATTCATCCCCCATAGTAATTCATTCCCCCATATAGTAATTCATCCCCCCTATAGTAATTCATCCCCCATAGTAATTCATCCCCCATATAGTAATTAATCCCCCATATAGTAATTCATCCCCCATATAGTAATTCATCCCCCATAGTAATTAATCCCCCATATAGTAATTCATCCCCCATATAGTAATTCATCCCCCATAGTAATTCATCCCCCATATAGTAATTCATCCCCCATATAGTAATTCATCCCCCATAGTAATTCATCCCCCATAGTAATACATCCCCCATATAGTAATTCACCCCCTATAGTAATTCATCCCCCCTATAGTAATTAATCCCCCATATAGTAATTCATCCCCCATAGTAATTCATCCCCCATATAGTAATTCATCCCCCATATAGTAATTCATCCCCCATAGTAATTCATCCCCCATAGTAATTCATCCCCCATATAGTAATTCATCCCCCATATAGTAATTCATCCCCCATAGTAATTCATCCCCCATATAGTAATTCATCCCCCATATAGTAATTCATCCCCCATATAGTAATTCATCCCCCATATAGTAATTCATCCCCATATAGTAGTTCATCCCCCATAGTAATTCATCCCCCATATAGTAATTCATCCCCCATAGTAATTCATCCCCCATATAGTAATTCATCCCCCGTATTGTGTCAATTCACTTACCTTTGCTCCGCGCGTTCCTCTCGCCGTGTCCCCGCGCTGTTCCGGTCTTCAGGGCGGACTGTGAGAGGAGAGGAGTTCGTCACGCTGCCCCGCCTACATCCTGGCTGCCCCGCCTACATCCTGACAGCCAATGTTTGCCACGCTCCGCGGGCCGGATTAAAAGGTCCGCCGGGCCGTAGTTTGCCCATTGCTGGGCTAGCTGCAGAGTCCTAACTTTTGGGGCGGCCGCCCGAGAGGAGGGAGGGGAGCGGGCTCCCGGCACACAGAAGAGCCGCATTAAAGTTTGTAAAGAGCCACGTGTGGCTCGCGAGCCGCGGCTTGCCGACCACTGCCATAGATGATCAATTGGATTGGGATCTGGAGAATCTGCAGGCCAAGCCAATACCTCCAGCTTGTTGTTGTGCTTCTCAAACCATTCTTGAATTCCTCAGACAAGGCCACCTTCTTCCATGGCTCCGTCGTCCAGTTCTGATGCTCATGAGCGCATTGTAGGCACTTTTGGCTGTGGACACGGGTCAGCATGGGCCTCCTGACCGGTCTGCGGCTACCCAGCCCCCATACTCAGCTTGTTCTGACACCTTTCTATGAGAACCAACATTACCGTTTTCAGAAATATGATCTCCAGTAGCTCTTCTATTGGATCGGACTACAATGGCCAGCCTTCTCTCCTCACCTCCATAAATGAGCCTCGACTCCCCCCACGTCCATCAATGAGCCTTCCTTCCCCACCTTCACCATTGAGCATTCCCTCCCCCACCTCTATCAATGAGCCTTCCCTCCCCCTCACCTCCATCAATGAGCCTTCCCTCCCCACCTCCATCCATGATCCTTCCCTCCCCCTACCTCCATCAATGAGCCTCCCCCCACCTCCATCTATGGTCCTTTCCTCCTCCACCTCCATCGATGAGTCTTCCCTCCCCCCCCACCTCCATCAATGAGCTTTCCCTCCCCACCTTCATCAATGATCCTTCCTTTCCCACCTACATTAATGAGCCTCCCCCCCACCTCCATCAATGATCCTTCCCTCCCCCCAACTCCATCAATGAGCCTTCCCTCCCCCCCACCTCCATCAATGAGCCTCCCCCCACTTCTATCAATGATCCTTCCCTCCCCCCACGTCCATCAATGAGCCTTCCTTCCCCACCTCCACTATTGAGCCTTCCCTCCCCACCTCCATCAATGAGCCTTCACTTCCCACCTCCATCATTGAGCCTTCCCTCCTCAATTCCATCAATAAGCTTTCCCTCCCCACCTCCATCAACGAGCCTTCCCTCCCCCCACCTCCATCAATGAGCCTTCCCTCCCTGCCACCTCCATCAATGAGCTTTCCCTCCCCCCCACCTCCATCAATGAGTCTTCCATCCCTTGCACCTCCATCAATGAGCCTTCCCTCCTCACCTCCAACATCAAGCCTTCCACCCCCCCCCCCGCCTTCATCAAGGAGCCTTCCCTTCCTGCCTCCATCAATGAGCCTTCCCTCCCCACCTCCACCAATGAGCCCCCCACCTCAATCAATGAGCCTTCCCTCCCCCACTCCCATCAATGAGCCCTCCCTCCCCTCCATCAATGAGCCTTCCCTCCCCACCTCCATCAATGAGCTTTCCACCCCCCACCTCCATCAATGAGCCTTCCCTTTCAGCCTCCATCAATGAGCCTTCCCCCCCCCACCACCATCACAGAGCCTTCCATCCCCACCTCCATCAATGAGCATTCCCTCCCCCCCACCTCTGACAATGAGCCTCCCCCCACCTCCATCAATGTGCCTTCCCTCCCCCTCACCTCTATCAATGAGCCTTCCCTCCCCCCCACTTCCATCAATGAGCTCCCCCCACCTCCATCAATGGGCCTTCCCTCCCCACCTCCATCAATGATCCTTCCCTGCCCCCACCTCCATCAATGAGCCTGCCTCCACCTCCATCTATGGTCCTTTCCTCCCCACCTCCATCGATGAGTCTTCCCTTCCCCCACCTCCATCATTGAGCTTTCCCTCCCCACCTTCATCAATGATCCTTCCTTTACCACCTAAATTAATGAGCCTCCCCCCCACCTCCATCAATAATCCTTCCCTCCCCCCAACTCCATCAATGAGCCTTCCCTCCCCCCCACCTCTATCAACGAGCCTCCTTCCCCCCACTTTTATCAATGATCCTTCCCTCCCAATCTTCATCAATGATTCTTCCTTTTCCCACCTCCATCAATGAGCCTTCCCTCCCCACCTCCATCAATGAGCCTTCCCTCCCCCCCACCTCCATCAATGAGCCTTCCCTCCCCCCCACCTCCATCAATGAGCCTTCCCTCCCTACCTCTATCAATGATCCTTGGCCACCCATGACTCTATCACCGGTTGGAAGGTTCTCCTTCCTTGGACCACTTGGAGTTGCTCTGCTCTGGACAGTACAATGTGGTCCTTGTTAAAGTCTCTCAAACCCCTACACTTGTCCATTTTTCCTGCTTTCAACACAACAACTTCAGGGACAACATGTTCACTTGCTGCCTAAACAAAACAAAGCACGAGGTTAAAAAACATGTGACGCTCGACACCCAAAAAATGTGCATGAGCTACTTAGGTGTGTTTGCCGTGGACGGGGCGGCCCAGTGAAATGAATGGACCGCCCTTTGAGTGTGGCATAAAAATGCACAGCGACGCGCATTCCCGGGACGGCAGGTGGGAACCGCACCTTAAGGAGCACTCTGCGCTGCATTAGGACTTCACACCTGCGCCTAGCTTTGTGGCTCCTCTGAAAAGGGATCTGTGGTGGATTGGTTTTCAGGGAGAGTTTGACAGAAGATTCAACCCTCAATATGCTGAGGTGATGATCATGACATCACCTCCCCACCTCTCCACTTCATCCAATCAGGGAACGCCTTGCATTCACTGAAAAGATGCAGTGTGTTCTCTGATTGGCACCTGTGCACAGTGGGCGGTCTCCCTTTGGTTTCACAATGCAGTACGGCAGCTGCTTATCATGGGATGCAAACGCTTCCGGAGATCCTTGTGGTAGTCGTGTAGTAGGGATGTAGTAACAGTATAGCAGTGGTGTGGAAGTGGTGTAGTAGCATTGTAGTGGTTGTGTAGTAATAGTGTAGTAGGAGTGTAGCAGTAGTGTAGTAGCATTGTAGTAGTGGTTGTGTAGTAATAGTGTAGTAGTAGTGGTGTAATAGTGGTGTAGTAGAAGTGTTGTACTAGTGTAGTAGCATTGTAATAGTGATGTAGTAAGTACGTAGTGGTGGTGTACTAGATGTGTAGTAGTAGTGTAGTAGCATTGTAGTAGTGATGTACTGGAGGTGTAGTAGCAGTATAGTAGTAGTGGTGTAATAGTGGTGTAGTAGAAGTATTGTACAAGCGTAGTATCATTGTAATAGTGGTGCAGTAGAGATGCAGTGGTGTAGTATAAGTGTAGTAGCACTGTAGTAGTGGTGTAGTGGAGGTGTAGTAGTGGTGTAGGAGAAGTGTTGTACTAGTGTACTATCATTGTAATAGTGGTGGTGTAATAGAAATGTAGTAGTAGTGTAGTAGCATTGTAGTAGTGATGTACTGGAAGTGTAGTAGTAGTGGTGTAGTAGTGATGTACTGGAGGTGTAGTAGTGGTGTAGTAGTGATGTACTGGAGGTGTAGTAGTGGTGTAGTAGTAGTGTAATAGTGATGTACTGGAGGTGTAGTAGTGGTGTAGTAGTGATGTACTGGAGGTGTAGTAGTAGTGTAGTAGTGATGTACTGGAGGTGTAGTAGTAGTGTAGTAGTGATGTACTGGAGGTGTAGTAGTAGTGTAATAGTAGTGTAGTAGTGATGTACTGGAGGTGTAGTAGTGGTGTAGTAGTGATGTACTGGAGGTGTAGTAGTAGTGTAGTAGTGATGTACTGGAGGTGTAGTAGTAGTGTAGTAGTGATGTACTGGAGGTGTAGTAGTGGTGTAGTAGTAATGTACTGGAGGTGTAGTAGTGGTGTAGTAGTGATGTACTGGAGGTGTAGTAGTGGTGTAGTAGTGATGTACTGGAGGTGTAGTAGTAGTGTAGTAGTAATGTACTGGAGGTGTAGTAGTGGTGTAGTAGTGATGTACTGGAGGTGTAGTAGTGGTGTAGTAGTGATGTACTGGAGGTGTAGTAGTAGTGTAGTAGTGATGTACTGGAGGTGTAGTAGTGGTGTAGTAGTGATGTACTGGAGGTGTAGTAGTGGTGTAGTAGTGATGTACTGGAGGTGTAGTAGTGGTGTAGTAGTGATGTACTGGAGGTGTAGTAGTAGTGTAGTAGTGATGTACTGCAGGTGTAGTAGTAGTGTAGTAGTGATGTACTGGAGGTGTAGTAGTAGTGTAGTAGTGATGTACTGGAGGTGTAGTAGTGTAGTAGTGATGTACTGGAGGTGTAGTAGTGGTGTAGTAGTGATGTACTGGAGGTGTAGTAGTAGTGTAGTAGTGATGTACTGGAGGTGTAGTAGTGGTGTAGTAGTGATGTACTGGAGGTGTAGTAGTAGTGTAGTAGTGATGTACTGGAGGTGTAGTAGTAGTGTAGTAGTGATGTACTGGAGGTGTAGTAGTAATGTAGTAGTGATGTACTGGAGGTGTAGTAGTAGTGTAATAGTAGTGTAGTAGTGATGTACTGGAGGTGTAGTAGTGGTGTAGTAGTAGTGTAGTAGTGATGTACTGGAGGTGTAGTAGTAGTGTAGTAGTGATGTACTGGAGGTGTAGTAGTAGTGTAATAGTGATGTACTGGAGGTGTAGTAGTAGTGTAATAGTAGTGTAGTAGTGATGTACTGGAGGTGTAGTAGTAATGTAGTAGTGATGTACTGGAGGTGTAGTAGTAGTAGTAGTGTAATAGTAGTGTAGTAGTAATGTACTGGAGGTGTAGTAGTAGTGTAGTAGTGATGTACTGGAGGTGTAGTAGTAGTGTAGTAGTGATGTACTGGAGGTGTAGTAGTGGTGTAGTAGTAGTGTAGTAGTGATGTACTGGAGGTGTAGTAGTAGTGTAGTAGTGATGTACTGGAGGTGTAGTAGTGGTGTAGTAGTGATGTACTGGAGGTGTAGTAGTGGTGTAGTAGTGATGTACTGGAGGTGTAGTAGTAGTGTAGTAGTGATGTACTGGAGGTGTAGTAGTAGTGTAGTAGTAGTGTAGTAGTGATGTACTGGAGGTGTAGTGGTGTAGTAGTGATGTACTGGAGGTGTAGTAGTGGTGTAGTAGTGATGTACTGGAGGTGTAGTAGTGGTGTAGTATTGATGTACTGGAGGTGTAGTAGTGGTGTAGTAGTGATGTACTGGAGGTGTAGTAGTAGTGTAGTAGTGATGTACTGGAGGTGTAGTAGTGGTGTAGTAGTGATGTACTGGAGGTGTAGTAGTGGTGTAGTAGTGATGTACTGGAGGTGTAGTAGTGGTGTAGTAGTGATGTACTGGAGGTGTAGTAGTGGTGTAGTAGTGATGTACTGGAGGTGTAGTAGCACTTTAGCAGTGGTGTAATAGTGGTATAGTAGTAGTGTAGTAGCGGTGTAGTAGTAGTGTAGTAGCGGTGTAGTAGTAGTGTAGTAGCGGTGTAGTAGAGGTGTAGTAGTCGTGTAGTAGCAGTGTAGTAGTAGTGTAGTAGTAGTGTAGTAGCGGTGTAGTAGTAGTGTAGTAGTGGTGTAGTAGAGGTGTAGTAGTAGTGTAGTAGCGGTGTAGTAGTAGTGTAGTAGCGGTGTAGTAGAGGTGTAGTAGTAGTGTAGTAGCGGTGTAGTAGCAGTGTAGTAGTAGTGTAGTAGCGGTGTAGTAGCGGTGTAGTAGTGGTGTAGTAGTAGTGTAGTAGCGGTGTAGTAGTGGTGTAGTAGTAGTGTAGTAGAGGTGTAGTAGTAGTGTAGTAGTAGTGTAGTAGCGGTGTAGTAGTGGTGTAGTAGTAGTGTAGTAGTAGTGTAGTAGTAGTGTAGTAGTGGTGTAGTAGTAGTGTAGTAGTAGTGTAGTAGTAGTGTAGTAGAGGTGTAGTAGTAGTGTAGTAGCGGTGTAGTAGCGGTGTAGTAGAGATGTAGTAGTAGTGTAGTAGCGGTGTAGTAGCAGTGTAGTAGCGGTGTAGTAGCAGTGTAGTAGTAGTGTAGTAGCGGTGTAGTAGTCGTGTAATACCAGAGTCTACTCCAGTGATTTCCAGCTTCTTGAAGGATTCCACAGGCATGGCGTATACATACTTACAGAGATCCGAGCTGCAACAATGTAACTCTGTAAAAATTGCCATTTCTGGAATTCTTCTTTAAATCCATTTCCTGTTTGTTTTGTATAATATATAACGTCGGCTCATACAATCATGTAATAACAGAATCCTAAAGCTCCTCCCACCGCGTCATTCCCGTCTCCTGGGGTTGGCATGCGGTCAGATATGTATTATATATTAGTAATGGGCTGTAGTAGACATTTATCATCTCCAGGTAAAGGCCGCGCCCCGGGTCTGAGCAAGACAACCTTCCAGCTGGTTAATGAGGAAGGAAAGGAAACTCGTTTCCCCTCGTGGGGTCGGAGCCGAGGTCATCCCGATAGAGGATGGAAGGAAAGAGAGATAGAGAGAGAGAGAAAGAAAGAGAGAAAGAAAAAAGAAAGAGAGAAAGAAAGAGAGAAAGAGAGAGAGAGAGAGAGAGAGAGAAAGAAAGTAAGTACGGGGGGAATCAGAGGCGGGCATTCTGACACATTTAACTGACAATTGCGCAGTCATGCAACGCTGCACCCAAATTATCTTTACGTCCTTTTTTTTTTTCCCGCAAATAAATATTTCTTTCGCTGGTATTTGATCGCTTCTGCGTTTTTTTTTTCTTTTTTACTCTAAAAACAAAACAAGGACAATTTTGAAAACAAACAATTTTTTTACTTTTTGCTATTATACACGTCCAATAAAAAAAATGTAAAAAATCAAATTTCATCATAAATTGCGGCCAAAATGTCTCCCGCTCCGTGTCTTCACTGAAAAAAAAAATCCTGATACGTGTAAATTAATTGGTTTACGTGAAAGTTACAGCGTCTACAAATGGCGGGATAGATATTGGGATTTTTTTTAGTTAATACTAGTAATGGCGGCGATCAGCGACTTATAGCGGGACTGCGGCGGGCATTCTGACACTGGGGGGGGGGACTAACTGCCATTGACATCCCAATGACACCAATACAGCGATCAGTGCTAATAAAAAGCACCGACACTGTACTAATGGCACTGGGCAGGAAGGGGTTAACATGAGGGGCGATCAAAGGGTTAACTGTGTGCTGTGTTACTAGGGAGACATGCTGCTGTGCAGAGCAATACAAAGCAGCGTGTCCTTGCTGGCAGGAGAGAGATCTGCGTTGTTTACACCCAGGTCTCTCCCCCATCAGTCTTACCCGATGATCGCCGAGTGCCGGCCGGGACCCGGTGATTGGCATTCCTAGCCACCAATAGCAGCGCAGGTAGAGCAGCGTGCGCGCCCGCGTGCCCCCTCCCCGGAAACACAGATCACATATATATATATATATATATGTGATTTTGCGCAGCTCTGCCGCCCTGTAGCAGTATTTCTGTCATAGGGCGGCGGGAAAGCAATGGCACCGCAAATGCCTTGCGCGTTCTTTGCGCTTTTCTGAAAACACTCAGGTGTGACTGCGGTCTAATAGTAATGAAAATGTAATGTCATTCACAGCAATTCACACGGAATGTCTAAAATGGATTTATTTATTTCAGGTACTTATATAGCGCCGTCAAAGTACTCCGCCCTTTACATATATGTTGTACATTCCCATCAGGCCCCGCCCCCGAGGAGCGTACAATCTAAGCTCCCTAACTCACATTCATACATACACATACTAGGGACAATTTAGACAGGAGCCAATTCACCTCCCGCATGTCTTTGGAGTGTGGGAGGAAACCGGAGTACCCGGGGGAAACCCACGCAGGCACAGGGAGAACATGCAAACTCCAGGCAGGCTCAGGGAGAACATGCAAACTCCAGGCAGGTGGTGCTGTTTTTGGGATTCGAACCGACGACCTGAGTACTGCCAGGCGGAAGTGCTAACCATTTAGCCGCTGTGCTGCCCAAAATGGCGCATTGTCTGCATATAGCGTGCAGTTTTGTACGCCTCTGAACGCAGCACTATAGGGATCATCGCGGCCGCACACACAGCTGCGACACGCTTGGCGGCGTACAAAAAAACTAGGACCCGGGGCCATACATGTCTGCAGATTGCGCACATTGGAAGACGTTTTAGGCGCATATTTTACGGTGAATCGGCTCCTCGGAAAACGCTTTCCGTGAATGGCTCCCGCGTCGAGGCTCTTTGCGTCGGTTGATGCGGATTTTACAAATAAAAATATTACAGCACAACGGCTAAATGGTTAGCACTTCCGCCTGGCAGTACTCGGGTCGTCGGTTCCAATCCCAACCACGGCACCGCCTGCATGGAGTTTGCATGTTCTCCCTGTGCCTGCGTGGGTTTCCTCCGTGTACTCCGGTTTCCTCCTACAATCCAAAGACGTGCTGGTAGGTTAATTGGCTCCTAGTATGTGTATGTATGATGTGAGTTAGGGACCTTAGATTGTACGCTCCTCGGGGGCGGGGCCTGATGTGAATGTACTATATATATGTAGGAATATGAGTTAGGTACGCTCCTCGGGGGCGGGGACTGATGTGAATGTACGATATATATGTAGGAATATCAGTTAGGTATGCTCCTCGGGGGCGGGGACTGATGTGAATGTACAATATATATGTAGGAATATCAGTTAGGTATGCTCCTCGGGGGCGGGGCCTGATGTGAATGTACACTATATATGTAAAGCGCGGAGTACATTGACGGCGATATATAAGTACCTGACAACAATAAATATTGTTACTTTTTGATACATTTGACCTGAAAAAAAGAAAAGGAAAAAAGCGGACAGGAAGTAATGAGCGAACTGAGCAACCGCGGCCGCTGCGCCATTTAGTCTCCATTTCACCTCCAGCGGCGCTCAGTTCGCAGCCTTGTGAGCGCGGATTAAAGCGATCGACTCGCGGCGCTCTTTTTTTTATTATTATTATTTTCTATTTCTGTGGCGTAATTCCTCAGATGGAAGCAAAAAAATATATTTCTTTCCAGTGTGGCGAAAACAATTTCGGACGTAATTAAATTGAAATTGGGAGATAAAGAATGAGATTGTAGGAAGACTGTCGGTTTACAGCCACGAGGATCCGTCTGTGCCGGTTCCATGACAACGGCGAGGGGGGGGGGGGCGGGGGGGCGGGGGGGGGGGACGTTACATTTAATGCTATTATCTACAAATCCACCTCTGAATGCTAATGTGTCCATATCCAGGAAATCACATTCCACATCTTCACATGAAATGAATATACATCAAGGAGCGGCCGCCAAAAACATCAGCTGCGTTCCCTGCGAGGATGGAGGACGCACCGGAGCGAGCCGAACGCCTGGACCCGCAAACAGGAGGAATTTAGGAAAGGTTCAAGTTTTGGGGTTTTTTTTATTTCATAGAGAATCTTGATTGTATTACGCCGTATACAGCGGGGAAAGCAACTTTTGGATCCCCTATAGATTTTGTACGTTTGCCCAATGACACCGATGATGGGGCGCTATTCCTTCCACTGACACCAATGATGGGGCACTATTCCTCCCACTGACACCAATGATGGGGCGCTATTCCTCCCACTGACACCAATGATGGGACACTATTCCTTCCACTGACACCAATGATGGGACACTATTCCTCCCACTGACACCAATGATGGGGCACTATTCTTTCCACTGACACCAATGATGGGGCACTATTCCTCCCACTGACACCAATGATGGGGCACTATCCCTCCCACTGACACCAATGACGGGGCACTATTCCTCCCACTGACACCGATGATGGGGCACTATTCTTCCCACTGACACCGATGACGGGGCACTATTCCTCCCACTGACACCAATGATGAGGCACTATTCCTCCCACTGACACCAATGATGGGGCACTATTCCTCCCCACTGACACCAATGATGGGGCACTATTCCTCCCACTGACACCAATGATGGGGCACTATTCCTCCCACTGACACCAATGATGGGACACTATTCCTTCCACTGACACCAATGATGGGGCACTATTCCTCCCACTGACACCAATGATGGGGCACTATTCTTTCCACTGACACCAATGATGGGGCACTATTCCTCCCACTGACACCAATGATGGGGCACTATTCCTCCCACTGACACCGATGATGGGGCGCTATTCCTCCCACTGACACCAATGATGGGGCACTATTCCTCCCACTGACACCAATGATGGGGCGCTATTCCTCCCACTGACACCAATGATGGGACACTATTCCTTCCACTGACACCAATGATGGGACACTATTCCTCCCACTGACACCAATGATGGGGCACTATTCCTCCCACTGACACCAATGATGGGGCACTATTCTTTCCACTGACACCAATGATGGGGCACTATTCCTCCCACTGACACCAATGATGGGGCACTATCCCTCCCACTGACACCAATGACGGGGCACTATTCCTCCCACTGACACCGATGATGGGGCACTATTCTTCCCACTGACACCGATGACGGGGCACTATTCCTCCCACTGACACCAATGATGAGGCACTATTCCTCCCACTGACACCAATGATGGGGCACTATTCCTCCCCACTGACACCAATGATGGGGCACTATTCCTCCCACTGACACCAATGATGGGGCACTATTCCTCCCACTGACACCAATGATGGGACACTATTCCTTCCACTGACACCAATGATGGGGCACTATTCCTCCCACTGACACCAATGATGGGGCACTATTCTTTCCACTGACACCAATGATGGGGCACTATTCCTCCCACTGACACCAATGATGGGGCACTATCCCTCCCACTGACACCAATGACGGGGCACTATTCCTCCCACTGACACCGATGATGGGGCACTATTCTTCCCACTGACACCGATGACGGGGCACTATTCCTCCCACTGACACCAATGATGAGGCACTATTCCTCCCACTGACACCAATGATGGGGCACTATTCCTCCCCACTGACACCAATGATGGGGCACTATTCCTCCCACTGACACCAATGATGGGGCACTATTCCACCCACTGACACCAATGATGGGGCACTATTCCTCCCACTGACACCAATGATGGGACACTATTCCTTCCACTGACACCAATGATGGGGCACTATTCCTCCCACTGACACCAATGATGGGGCACTATTCTTTCCACTGACACCAATGATGGGGCACTATTCCTCCCACTGACACCAATGATGGGGCACTATTCCTCCCACTGACACCAATGATGGGGCATTAGAGAGATACAAAGTAACATTGTTTATTATTATTATACAGTATTTATATAGCGCCAATAGGTTTGCTCAGCGCTGTACATTAGAATGGTGGACAGAACATGAGACGATACAGTAATAAAACAATACACGAGGGGTTCGAGGGCCCTGCTCTTTGGAGCTTACAATCTAGAAAGGAGGAGGTTTATAAACATCGATCAGACGGGAGATAGAGAGATACAAAGTAACATTGTTTATAAACATCGATCAGACGGGAGATAGAGAGATACAAAGTAACATTGTTTATAAACATCGATCAGACGGGAGATGGAGAGATACAAAGTAACATTGTTTATAAACATCGATCAGACGGGAGAGAGATACAAAGTAACATTGTTTATAAACATCGATCAGACGGGAGAGAGATACAAAGTAACATTGTTTATAAACATCGATCAGACGGGGGATAGAGAGATACAAAGTAACATTGTTTATAAACATCGATCAGACGGGAGAGAGATACAAAGTAACATTGTTTATAAACATCGATCAGACGGGAGAGAGATACAAAGTAACATTGTTTATAAACATCGATCAGACGGGAGAGAGATACAAAGTAACATTGTTTATAAACATCGATCAGACGGGGGATAGAGAGATACAAAGTAACATTGTTTATAAACATCGATCAGACGGGAGAGAGATACAAAGTAACATTGTTTATAAACATCGATCAGACGGGGGATAGAGAGATACAAAGTAACATTGTTTATAAACATCGATCAGATGGGAGAGAGATACAAAGTAACATTGTTTATAAACATCGATCAGACGGGGGATAGAGAGATACAAAGTAACATTGTTTATAAACCGATCAGACGGGAGATAGAGATACAAAGTAACATTGTTTATAAACATCGATCAGAAGGGAGATGGAGAGATACAAAGTAACATTGTTTATAAACATCGATCAGACGGGAGATAGAGATACAAAGTAACATTGTTTATAAACATCGATCAGACAGGAGAGAGATACAAAGTAACATTGTTTATAAACATCGATCAGACAGGAGATAGAGAGATACAAAGTAACATTGTTTATAAACATCGATCAGATGGGAGATAGAGAGATACAAAGTAACATTTTTTATAAACATCGATCAGACGGGAGATAGAGAGATACAAAGTAACATTGTTTATAAACATCGATCAGACAGGAGATGGAGAGATACAAAGTAACATTGTTTATAAACATCGATCAGACAGGAGATAGAGATACAAAGTAACATTGTTTATAAACATTGATCAGACGGGAGATAGAGAGATACAAAGTAACATTGCTTATAAAAATCGATCAGACGGGAGATAGAGAGATACAAAGTAACATTGTTTATAAACATCGATCAGACGGGGGATAGAGAGATACAAAGTAACATTGTTTATAAACATCGATCAGACGGGAGATGGAGAGATACAAAGTAACATTGTTTATAAACATCGATCAGATGGGAGATAGAGAGATACAAAGTAACATTGTTTATAAACATCGATCAGACGGGAGGTAGAGAGATACAAAGTAACATTGTTTATAAACATCGATCAGATGGGAGATAGAGAGATACAAAGTAACATTGTTTATAAACATCGATCAGACAGGAGATAGAGATACAAAGTAACATTGTTTATAAACATTGATCAGTTTTTTTGAGTAAATCTTGATCCTGTTTCCCTTCTTATGACCCCAATCATCCCTCATTATCTCCTTCTTCTCATTCTCCGATTTGTCACTTTGTCCTCCAGGTAACCATTTAAAAAAGTTTATCTCCTAAATATTCCCATATATTGCAGCTGTGATGTCACCGGCGCATGCGCACTGTGCTCTGGGCTGAGGGGACATTGAATGTGCCGCCGCGGTGACCCCCGTGCACATGAGCAGGAGTGATGTCATTGCAGGTTGGCCATTCATGTGGGCGGATCCTGTGAACATGGAAGGAAGACTGGGGGGAGATGGAAAGCCTGGCAGTGGTGACAACGTGCCGCTGGAGGGATCCACTGTACAGGTAAGTACCGAATAACTATCTGCAGGAACAAGTGCATCAGGAATATTGTGTATGGACTTGTTCCATAGGGGTGTGTATACAGGTCTCTATGGGGGGTGCGTACAGGGGTCTCCATGGGTGAGTGTACAGGGGTCTCCATAGGGGAGTTATGAGGATCTCCATAGGAGAGGATGTACAGGTGTCTCCATAGGGGAGGTATGCGTGGGTCTCCATACGGGGTGTACAGGGGTCTCCATGGGGGGTTACAGGGGTCTCCATATGGGGTGTTATGAGGATCTCTATAGGAGAGGATGTACAGGGGTCTCCATACGGGGTGTACAGGGGTCTCCATAAGGGGGTGTACAAGGGACTCCATGGGGGGTTGTATGAGGATCTCCATAGGGAGTTGTACAGGGGTCTCCCTAGGGGGTGTACAGGGGTCTCCATAGGGGGTGTACAGGGCTCTCCATAAGGGGGTGTACAAGGAACTCCATGGGGGGTTGTATGAGGATCTCCATAGGGAGTTGTACAGGGGTTTCCATAGGGGGTGTATAGGGGTCTCCATAGGGTGTGTACAGGGGTATCCATAGGGGGGTGTGCAGGGATCTCCGTAGGAGAGTGTACAGGGGTTTCCTTAGGGGGTGTACAAGGGTCTCCATAGGGGTGTGAATCAGGGGCGGACTGACAACTCATGGGGCCCCCGGGCAATAGGGGATCATGGGGCCCCTGTGTCCTTGCCCAAACTCAAAAAAGCCTATGAAAAAGGTACCAGGGGAATCTCATGGGGCCCCCTACTGACCCCGGGCCCTCGGGCAGTGCCCGAGTTTCCAAATGGTCAGTCCGCTCCTGGTGTGAAGAAATGTCACCAGCACACCAAGGATTCCTCAAAATGGGTCCAATTGTTTATTTCATGGTCACATGATGAACACAGGGCAATGTTTCTGAGCCACGCGGGGCCCCTTCGTCAGGCCATTGTGAGGAATCCTTGGTGTGCTGATGACGTTTCATCACTTGGATGGTCTATGGTTCCCAGCCTGAGGGCACTACAGCACCCAGCAATACTGAATAGCTATCTTTAGGAACAAGTGCAGCGGAATATTGCGTATGGACTTGTCCCATAGGGTGTGTACACAGGTCTCCATGGGGGTGTGTACACGGGTCTCCATGGGGGTGTGTACACGGGTCTCCATGGGGGTGTGTACACGGGTCTCCATGGGGGGGTGTACACGGGTCTCCATGGGGGGGTGTACACGGGTCTCCATGGGGGGGTGTACACGGGTCTCCATGGGGGGGTGTACACGGGTCTCCATGGGGGGGTGTACACGGGTCTCCATGGGGGGGTGTACATGGGTCTCCATGGGGGGTATACATGGGTCTCCATAGGGTGTGTGCACAGGTCTCTATGGGGGGAGGGGGTGTACAGGGGTCTCCATGGGTGAGTGTACATGAGTCTCTATATGGTGGTGTACATGAGTCTCCATAGGGGGGTGAAAATGGGTCTCCATAGGGGGGTGAAAATGGGTCTCCATAGGGGGGTGAAAATGGGTCTCCATAGGGGGGTGTACATGGGTCTCCATAGGGGTATATATGGGTCTCCATGGGGTGTGTATAGGGGTCTCCATAGAGTGTGTACAGGGGTCTTCATAGAGGGTGTACAGGGGCCCCCATAGAGGGTGTACAGGGGCCTCCATAGAGTGTGTACAGGGGTCTCCATAGAGGGTGTACAGGGGTCTCCATAGAGGGTGTACAGGGGACTCCATAGAGGATATACAGGGGCCTCCATAGAGGGTGTACAGGGGTATCCCTAGAGGTTGTACAAGGGTCTCCATAGAGGGTGTACAGGGGTCTCCATAGAGGGTGTACAGGGGTTTCCATTGAGGGTGTACAGGGGCCTCCGTAGAGGGTGTACAGGGGCCCCCATAGAGGGGTGTACAGGGGCCCCCATAGAGGGTGTACGAGGGAAGAGCTGAGTTGGTGAACATGAATGGGTTCCATCTAGTTGGTTGCAGTGGCCATAGACAGGCAGAGTGACGTCAGCTCCTCCATTGGACGCCGAGACCGACATGTGATCCTCGGTGGACAGTGATGGTGGAACGTGTTCTGGCCTCTCTATGTACAGATATCCATTGGCCAGCATGCAGGTAAATTTTCCTATCAGATGGAAACCTTCCTTTAGTAAACCAGCCCCATTATGTGATGGAGAGGAGGGACTCCGGGGGAGTTCCAAGAGGGGAATCCGGGGGGGTTCAAAGAGGGGACTCCGGGGGGTTCCAAGAGGGGACTCCGGGGGGGTTCCAAGAGAAGACTCCGGGGGGGTTCAAAGAGGGGACTCCGAGGGGGTTCAAAGAGGGGACTCTGGGGGGGTTCAAAGAGGGGACTGCAGAGGGGTTCCAAGAGGGGACTCCGGGGGGTTCCAAGAGGGGACTCCGGAGGGGTTCCAAGAGGGGACTCCGGGGGGGTTCCAAGAGGGGACTCCGGGGGGTTCCAAGCTGCCCTGTCCCCATAACAAGGATTCTGAGAATTAATAGCAGATGATGTATTCCAGGAGACGCGTTCCTTTCACCGAGAAGAATGGTGTCACAGAATGTGGCCCTCAGGGATCAGGTCTGGACGACCCCCCCAATGCCGTATCGCACACAGGGGCCATCCAGCTGTGGAGATCAGGACGGGGGCCACACACAAGGAGCCGGTTCCACTTTGCTGAACTCACAGTCACTGATTGGAGGGACAATCCGGAGCCCAAAACACAAAAACTCATTTCCTGAAAAGTCAATGACTCGTCTCTCGGAACGATTATTGTGACCCGGATGAGTGTGACCCTCCCCCCCCCCCCCCCCGCAGAGATTCTCCCACCATTCCTCCATTCAGCCAGGAAAGGTTTTTATTCTATTATTTTACTATTATATTTATTATTATTCATCGGAGACGATTCTGAGATCATTTATCTGAAAGCAGAACTCCGGGCCGTCCTATCACAGAAGACAGCTCTGTATCCATTCACAGGAACATTCGCATCCGATCCGGGGGACTGCTACAGGAAGCGATTCCAGCTCAGTCCCTCCACCTGACAAGGAATAATACCTCCTTATGTGCACTATTCCTCCCACTGACACCAATGATGGGACACTATTCCTCCCACTGACACCAATGATGGGGCACTATTCCTCCCACTGACACCAATGATGGGGCACTATTCCTCCCACTGATACCAATGATGGGGCACTATTCCTCCCACTGACACCAATGATGGGGCACTATTCCTCCCACTGATACCAATGATGGGGCACTATTCCATCCACTGACACCAATGATGGGGCACTATTCCATCCACTGACACCAATGATGGGGCACTATTCCTCCCACTGACACCAATGATGGGGCACTATTCCTCCCACTGACACCAATGATGGGGCACTATTCCATCCGCTGACACCAATGATGGGGCACTATTCCATCCACTGACACCAATGATGGGGCACTATTCCTCCCACTGACACCAATGATGGGGCACTATTCCATCCACTGACACCAATGATGGGGCACTATTCCTCCCACTGACACCAATGATGGGGCACTATTCCTCCCACTGACACCAATGATAGGGCACTATTCTATCCACTGACACCAATGATGGGGCACTATTCCTCCCACTGACACCAATGATGGGGCACTATTCCTTCCACTGACACCAACGATGGGGCACTATTCCTCCCACTGACACCAATGATGGGGCACTATTCCTTCCACTGACACCAACGATGGGGCGCTATTCCTCCCACTGACACCAACGATGGGGCGCTATTCCTTCCACTGACACCAATGATGGGGCGCTATTCCTCCCACTGACACCTATGATGGGGCACTATTCCTCCCACTGACACCAATGATGGGGCACTATTCCTTCCTCTTACACCAATGATGGGACACTATTCCTCCCACTGACACCAATGATGGGGCACTATTCCTCCCACTGACACCAATGATGGGACACTATTCCTCCCACTGACACCAATGATGGGGCACTATTCCTCCCACTGACACCAGTTGTGCGGGGTTACCTGAGGTCACGGCTGTCACCTCCAATCACAGCGATCGGAATGAAGAGCGAGATCTGAGTCCCGCAAAACAGAAACAATGATTCTATTTTTAGGCTTTAATGTGATATCATGGGAATCGTTCGATCAACGAGAAATCGTTTTATATCTGATCATCTGTAGGATGTAGTCACGGGAAATGATCAGACATCAGGAATTGTCGGGTCCGTGGGCTTCGCTTTGATACATTTTAGTTCTCCACATTCACATAGTGATGGGCTGAACAACCCCCCCCCCCCCCCCCCCGGTGTTCATTTGGTGGTCAAACATAGCGAAAATTCGACCACGAAGATCGAACTTAGTGCAAGTCTATGGGACTCGTAAATTCAAAAGTGCCCATTTTGAAGGCTTCTGTGCGAGTTATTGGCCATAAAAGGGGTATTGGAGGGGGGGGCTCAGGGGGGTCCTGAGGGACAGGAAGCAGGGAAAATTTTTTTAAAAAGTAATGTTTATAAAGGGGAAATCGTTTTCCATTGCTTAAGCACTTCCAGTCCGGACACTTTCCCCCCCTTCCAGTCCGGACACTTTCCCCCCCTTCCAGTCCGGACACTTTCCCCCCTTCCAGTCCGGACACTTTCCCCTCTTCCAGTCCAAACACTTCCCCCCCTTCCAGTCCGGACACTTTCCCCCCTTCCAGTGCGGACACTTCCCCCCCTTCCAGTCCGGACACTTTCACCCCCTTCCAGTCCAGACACTTTCCCCCCTTCCAGTCCGGACACTTTCCCCCCCTTCCAGTGCGGACACTTTCCCCCCTTC
>NW_028320348.1:0-22641 GCF_062004578.1 Staurois parvus | reverse complement strand
AAACTATAAAAATTGCTGCTCCATCTGCGTTCTATAACTATCTTTTTGATAAACAAAATGAAAATCCGAATCCAGTATTTGCATATCTCCGCTCATTGGCATCTCATAAAAGTAGATGATGATACGCAGACGAGGATGGCATTTGCATGCCGCACTTGATACTTCCTGCACACCAGAAAAAGGCCGGCTGGGTCTATTTATTTTCTTTAAATTGCGATCTATGAAAGCTTGACATACACCGCTGAGAGATTCATGGGGGAGTGTGTGTGTGTGGGGGGGGGGATGTCAAAAAAAGAATTCCATTAAACACGGCATGAAAGGTCCGCACAACACGCCAATGTCATGTCGAGAAAAAAAAAAAAAAAAAACAACCTTCGGGTAAATGACAACACAGATGTATGGGCAAAATAATTGTAAGCTCTCGGGATCAGGGACCTCCTAAAGACGGCCACACAGGGGGGTGAACTCAGCCAATTTAGCAGGGACCGGCTGAACGTTGATCCATCTACGAGGTTCTCACTCGGCAGAAGGCAATGAAAATGTTGGAAAACTTTTGTTGATCAGCAGCCGCTAATCAGTGTATTCTGACAGTGGAGGAGTCCCATACAGTGGCGAGGGGGGGGGGGGGTTGTATTCCTCCATCCACCTTGCCAGTGTGTATTCTATAGGCAGCTTAAAGTAGAATTCCAGGCTAAACCTAACTCATCTTAAAAATGGCCCCTCCCCCGTCCAGAAAAAATAAATAAAATAAAAAAATGAAATGTTATATATATATATATATATATATATTTATTTCAGGCACTTCTATAGCGCCGTCAATTTACGCAGCACTTTACATACATGTATTGTACATTTACATCAGACCCTAACTCTCAAGGGGCGTACAGTCTAAGGTCCCTATCCCTCAAGGGGCGTACAGTCTAAGGTCCCTATCCCTCAAGGGGCGTACAGTCTAAGGTCCCTATCCCTCAAGGGGTGTACAATCTAAGATCCCTAACTCACATTCATACATACACATACTAGGGCCAATTAAGACAGGAGCCAATTAACCTACCAGCATGTCTTTGGAGTGTGGGAGGAAACCGGAACACCCAGAGGAAACGCACACAGTCACAGGGAGAACATGCAAACTCCAGGCAGGTGGTGACATGGCTGGGATTTGAACAAACGACCCCAGTACTGCCAGGTGGAAGTGCTAATCATTTAGCCACTGTGCTGCCCCATATATACACACACACACACAACCCCATTTTCAGCCTGCACCGACCTGGTCACGTAATCCCGTGTCAGCCAGTGGCAACTGCAGAGGAGAATAGAGAGTGCTTGACAATGGCTGGTAAAGTCGGGAGCGGTGACGTCACCCCGTAGGCTCCCATGGCCCATTCGTTGTCGACACTCCTCTTAGCCGTCAGTCACTTGGTGGTGGCAGCGGAAGGTTTTACGCATACACAGCACAACCATTGGCTCTCTTTGAACCCCCCCCCAGAACAAGAGCTCTCAGTCCTGGTGCAAGCAGTGGGCTGGCTGTTGGGAGGAGTTAAGTAAATATCAAAACACCTTAATGGAAGGGTGCCAGTCCGGAGGAGTGGGTGTTCCTAGGCAGGTTGTATTTGCATGCAGACTTCCCTAAGTAACGCCCACATGTGATGAAGGGACTCAATGACTGGAAAAACTGATATCCAATAAATGAAAGGGGCGGGCCAAGGACAGTCAGGATGAGGAGGAAAGTAATAGATGATGCTGGACGTCCGCCAGCCAGGAATTGAGGCGGAGCTCTAGTTGACTTGCTGCAGCTTCTAATGCATATTGTGAGAAGCTCCCAGTGTGCAGAGACATCAGAGGAAGCCATTTCAGTCCAGAAGAAGAGCCGGTACAACTGTGCAAGACTGGAGGGGAGGAGCCGGTACAACTGTGCAAGACTGGAGGGGAGGAGCCGGTACAACTGTGCAAGACTGGAGGGGAGGAGCCGGTACAACTGTGCAAGACTGGAGGGGAGGAGCCGGTACAACTGTGCAAGACTGGAGGGGAGGAGCCGGTACAACTGTGCAAGACTGGAGGGGAGGAGCCGGTACAACTGTGCAAGACTGGAGGGCAGGAGCCGGTACAACTGTGCAAGACTGGAGGGGAGGAGCCGGTACACCTGCGCAAGACTGGAGGGGAGGAGCCGGTACACCTGCGCAAGACTGAAGGGGAGGAGCCGGTACACCTGTGCAAGACTGGAGGGGAGGAGCCGGTACAACTGTGCAAGACTGAAGGGGAGGAGCCGGTACAACTGTGCAAGACTGGAGGGGAGGAGATGGTACAACTATGCAAGACTGGAGGGGAGGAGATGGTACAACTATGCAAGACTGGAGGGGAGGAGTCGGTACAACTGTGCAAGACTGGAGGGGAGGAGTCGGTACAACTGTGCAAGACTGAAGGGAGGGCCGAAGGTCATTTTTACTAACGGAACCATATATGGTCTTGGTCCTCATGACCTGTTGCTGAGATTATGATTCCCCGGCTCCAGTCAGGAAATGAGGCGGCCTCTGCCTGTCTTGCTGCAGCGTCTAATACACAATGTGAGATGCTCGCAGTGTGCAGTGAAATCAGAGCAAGCCGTATCAGTACAGGAGAAGAACCGGTACAACTGTGCGAGACTGAAGGGGAGGAGCCGGTACACCTGTGCAAGACTAAAGGGGAGGTAGTTGGTACACCTGTGCAAGACTAAAGGGGAGGAGTTGGTACAACTGTGCAAGACTGGAGGGGAGGAGCCTGAAAACTGTGCAAGACTGGAGGGGAGGAGCCGGTACACATGTGCAAGACTGAAGGGGAGGAGTTGGTAAAACTGTGCAAGACTTGAGGGGAGGAGCCATTGCAACTTTGCAAGACTGGGGGGGAGGAGCCGGTACAACTGTGCAAGACTGGAGGGGAGGAGTTGGTAAAACTGTGCAAGACTGGAGGGAGGAATGGAGGTCAGATTTATACTTTCTCTGAATCTTCATGGACAAGGAATTCCTTTATTAAGTTTATTTAGCTTTTAGAAGAGACCATGGGAGGACTTCACCATTTGACTTTCTAAAGGCCCCAGTATTATATGATGGTCATACCTCATCGCCGGAGCTCCTGAGGGATTCAAGAAGCCAGCATGGTAAGAGGCTTGGCAGCGTGCGCACAAAACTGAAATATCGGCCTGGAGTGGAGATGGTTTTTAAGAATGAATTTCCCGGCCTTAAAGCGTAAGTTCACCTTTTACGAAAATATGGAAAGGTGAACGCATACAGTACAGCCCCACCTTGTGTGTGATGAGCTGTCCCTCAACACTGGTGCAGCAGTCCAGGTATTTGAAATCCCCACTCTTCTACCTGCGGGGCTTTCAGGACAAATCAGTAAGATTCTCTGGGTTCATGCTGACCAATCAGAATCACCCCGATTTGTCTTGGAAGCCCTACAGAAAGAAGGGGATGTAAGGCGGGGATTTCAAATCCCTGGACTGCTGAACCGGCTGTATGGGGCAACTGACAGTTCATCACTCATGGAGATTTATTACAGGTACTTATATAGTGCCGTCAATTTACGCAGCGCTTTATACACACATATATATATATATTGTACAGTGGGGACCGGGGAGGGGGGGATGGGGAGGGTGTACGATAGGTGTTCGCATTTTCATTTTCTGAAAAGGTAAACTAAACCCTTTAAAGGATGAGCTTCCAGGTTTTCTCCTTCAAACAAGGTCAACACGGTTTGCATTTGTTGCTTACACCAGAGCTAAATATCTGATTATCACTGGAGACATCAACCTGCAGGAGGACGGGGCACCGCTGAAGAGAGAAATGCAAGAGGAGCGTAATGTGAGCGCTCTTCATACTCCTACTAACTTCATAATCCTCTCACAACACGGTGTGTGATGATAAGATATATATATATATATATATAAAAAATAATATATATATATATATATACACACACATACATATACAACACACACACAGTTGTGCTCCAAAGTTTCCCTCCCCTGGCAGAAATTGTGGCACTGATATTGAAAATATGACTGATCTACCGCAAGTGGGAATTTTCTCATATTCCTTAAGTTGGACTTCATGATAAAACCGGTTTCAGGATTACCTACCCAGTAATAGCAAAAGATCAATAAAGCTGCCCTGGAGAGGAACAACAAAGTACATACTAACATGACTGGAACCCATCTACCTAGGACAACTGTGAGTTTCTTCCTCTCCTGGGGACAACCCCTCCTACTCTGGGGCAGCACAGTGGCTAAATGGTTGGCACTTCCACCTGGAAATACTCGGGTCGTTGGTTCAAATCCCAACCATGGCACCACCTGCCTGGAGTTTGCATGTTCCCCATGTGCAGGTTTCCTCTGGGTACTCCGGTTTCCTCCCACCTCCAAAGACATGCTGGGAAGTTAAATAGTTCCTGTCTAAATTGGCCCTAGTATGTGTATGTATGAATGTAAGGGAGCTTAGATTGTATGCACGTTGAGGGTTAGGGACCTTAGATTGTACGCCCCTTGAGGGTTAGGGACCTTAGATTGTACACCCCTTGAGGGTTAGGGACCTTAGATTGTACACCCCTTGAGGGTTAGGGACCTTAGATTGTACACCCCTTGAGGGTTAGGGACCTTAGATTGTACACCCCTTGAGGGTTAGGGACCTTAGATTGTACGCCCCTTGAGGGTTAGGGACCTTGAATTGTACACCCCTTGAGGGTTAGGGACCTTAGATTGTACGCCCCTTGAGGGTTAGGGACCTTAGATTGTACGCCCCTTGAGGGTTAGGGACCTTAGACTGTACCCCCCTTGAGGGTTAGGGACCTTAGATTGTACGCCCCTTGAGGGTTAGGGACCTTAGATTGTAAGCCCCTTGAGGGTTAGGGACCTTAGATTGTGTGCCCCTTGAGGGTTAGGGACCTTAGATTGTACACCCCTTGAGGGTTAGGGACCTTAGATTGTACGCCCCTTGAGGGTTAGGGACCTTAGATTGTACGCCCCTTGAGGGTTAGGGACCTTAGATTGTACGCCCCTTGAGGGTTAGGGACCTTAGATTGTACGCCCCTTGAGGGTTAGGGACCTTAGATTGTACGCCCCTTGAGGGTTAGGGACCTTAGATTGTACACCCCTTGAGGGTTAGGGACCTTGGATTGTACGCCCCTTGAGGGTTAGGGACCTTAGATTGTACGCCCCTTGAGGGTTAGGGACCTTAGATTGTACACCCCTTGAGGGTTAGGGACCTTAGATTGTACACCCCTTGAGGGTTAGGGACCTTAGATTGTACGCCCCTTGAGGGTTAGGGACCTTAGATTGTACGCCCCTTGAGGGTTAGGGACCTTAGATTGTACGCCCCTTGAGGGTTAGGAACCTTAGATTGTATGCCCCTTGAGGGTTAGGGACCTTAGATTGTACGCCCCTTGAGGGTTAGGGACCTTAGATTGTACGCCCCTTGAGGGTTAGGGACATTAGATTGTACGCCCCTTGAGGGTTAGGGACCTTAGATTGTACAACCCTTGAGGGTTAGGGACCTTAGATTGTACGCCCCTTGAGGGTTAGGGACCTTAGATTGTATGCCCCTTGAGGGTTAGGGACCTTAGATTGTACACCCCTTGAGGGTTAGGAACCTTAGATTGTACGCCCCTTGAGGGTTAGGGACTGAATGTACAAAAAAAAAAAAAAAAAAAATTATATATATATAAAGTGCTGCGTAAATTGACGGCACTATATAAGTACTTGAAATACTCCTCCCAAGATAAATAAAAGAAGCAAAAAAAGTTTGGTCGGATATGGTCTGTGACTGATAATGTGCAGATCCTGAAAATAATCGAATTTAAGATGAAGTAAAGAGGCCTGAACATATGTGATAAAGATGCTGGATGCATTATAATCGCCTCCTAAGGCAAACTGGAACAGCACCAGTGAAGGCGCTTCCTCCTCCACTTGCTAGTGCCAATAAAAACCACATGAAAGGCGAGCCGGGACAGGAAACCTCTATGACTGACATTTTATAGGAAAGCAAAAAGTATTTTCAGACTCAGAGGATTTTTGCTATATTGAAAAAAGCCCAAACAAAATTAATGATTTTAATACTTCAAAAAAAAAAAAAAAGAAAAGAAAAGAAAAAAGCCCCATTCAGCAGGGCTTGATGAGCGAGTGATGGATAGAGATGGACTCTATACATCACTCTCAATATTCCTCCCACTGACACCAATGATGGGGTACTATTCCTCCCACTGACACCAATGATGGGGCACTATTCCTCCCACTGACACCAATGATGGGGCGCTATTCCTCCCACCGACACCAATGATGGGGCGCTATTCCTCCCACCGACACCAATGATGGGGCGCTATTCCTCCCACTGACACCAATGATGGGGCGCTATTCCTCCCACTGACACCAATGATGGGGCGCTATTCCTCCCACTGACACCAATGATGGGGTACTATTCCTCCCACTGACACCAATGATGGGGCACTATTCCTCCCACTGATACCAATGATGGGGCACTATTCCTCCCGCTGACACCAATGATGGGGCACTATTCCTCCCACTGACACTAATGATGGGGCACTATTCCTCCCACTGATACCAATGATGGGGATTATTCTTCCCACTGATACCAATGATGGGGCACTATTCCTCTCACTGACACCAATGATGGGGCACTATTCCTCCCACTGACACCAATGATGGGGCACTATTCCTTCCACTGATACCAATGATGGGGCACTATTCCTCCCACTGATACCAATGATGGGGCACTATTCCTCCCACTGACACCAATGATGGGGCGCTATTCCTCCCACTGACACCAATGATGGGGCACTATTCCTCCCACTGACACCAATGATGGGGCGTTATTCCTCCCACTGACACCAATGATGGGGCGCTATTCCTCCCACTGACACCAATGATGGGGCACTATTCCTCCCACTGATACCAATGATGGGGCACTATTCCTCCCACTGACACCAATGATGGGGCACTATTCCTCCCACTGATACCAATGATGGGGCACTATTCCTCTCACTGACACCAATGATGGGGCACTATTCCTCCCATTGACACCAATGATGGGACACTATTCCTCGCAATGACACCAACAATGGAAATTATTCTTCCCACTAGTACAAATACCTCCTACTGCCTGCATGTATTATGTATTTATTTTTTTGCCCCCTCTTTTCACCAAGCTTGAGGCATTTTCTACTACCACTGGCCACAATCCGGCCCTCCTAAAGTCTGAAGGACAGTAAACTGGCCCTTTGCTTACAAAGTTTTCAGACCGCTGGTTTAAACCAAAGCTATGAGCTGGACAAGTACCACAGTGCTGTGAGTGCAGAATTAAAACGGGAGGCGCCGGTGCCAAGGGGTTACAATCCATCAGCCTATCTTTTGCTACTGTAACCCAACGGCCAGCTTGGTCTTCTTCATTTCCTACAAAGCAAAGGGGATTCATCTCTTGGAAAGCAGACACCTGGAAATCTGTTGATCCTGGCAGAAATGCAGGAACTTCCTGTGAGCTGAAAGGACAGCAAAAGAAAACGAATGCAGCCACCATATCGAAGGACCGATAAAGTGCCATTTTTGGGGTTTTTTTTGGTGTAGGTGCACTTCGAAGGTCCCCCAGACCAGAATTACTTTCACCTTCCATCCAATTTTGAATAAATCTGCTTTGGCCAGCTGAATGGCAGATAACATCATTCTAGATTTCAGATTTAAATCCCGGGAAAAGGAGACGGCGTAAAACCAGAAGCATTCCCCGATTATCCCTCCTGCCAACATCTGCTGAAAAATCTTATTAGGGGGAGCGACAGGCTTTTATGCGCTGACCTGGATAGCGGGCTCGGCTCCTAACAAGCACTGGAACCGGATTAATATTTAACACATGAGGGGCGCAGAGCCGGGCACATTAAATGACAGGAGAAGGGAACTCTTTCGCTCGACAAGCAAATTGTACGTTTTATGGTGTTATGGCTTTTGTTCTTTCTGAATTCTTAATATTTAAAGAAGCTAAAAAATACAGTTCCTCCTAGAATTATATAAACTTGGAAAAAAAAAAAAAAACCTTAGTTCAGCAACGCATTCAACACAATTTTAACCTAAAGGGCAAAAAAAAAAAAAAAAAAAAGGAGGCCACCCACCACACACCGAAGAGACCACCAATATCTGCGTTCACTGTGTAGGACATCCACAAGTCCCGTCCCAGGACCGTCACCTCTAACACTTTTCACCCAGTAGGGCTTATGTTTAACCCCTTCAAGTCCGGACACTTTTTTTTTTTTTACAGAAGCAGCATAGGGATTTCTTCCGTTTAAAAAAAAAAAAAACAGATGTTAACAGATGCGGACATTAACGGATGTAAACTGATGATTATCCGTTTACATCCGCTAGTCCATAGTGCTGCAGGGGCGGACTGACCATTTGGAAACTCGGCCACTGCCGAGGGCCCGAGGTCAGTAGGGGGCCCCATGAGATGCCCCTGGTACCTTTTTCATAGGTTTTTTTTTTTAGTTTGGGCAAGGACATAGGGGCCCCATGATCCCCTATTGCCCGGGGGCCCCATGAGTTGTCAGTCCGCCCCTCGGTGTGCGTTTTTCATCCGTAAACTGACAGATGAAAAACGGACACACGGAATGCCCGTGTGAAAGGACCCTTAACCACTTCAAATCCGGACGCTTTCACCCCCTTCCAGTCCGGACGCTTTCACCCCCTTCCAGTCCGGACGCTTTCACCCCCTTCCAGTCCAGACACTCCCCCCCCCCCTTCCAGTCCGGACACTTCCCCCCTCCCTTCCAGTCCGGACACTTCCCCCCTCCCTTCCAGTCCGGACACTTCCCCCCTCCCTTCCAGTCCGGACACTTCCCCCCTCCCTTCCAGTCCGGACACTTCCCCCCTCCCTTCCAGTCCGGACACTTTCCCCCCCTTCCTGTCCGGACACTTTCACCCCCTTCCAGTCCGGACACTTTCACCCCCTTCCAGTCCGGACGCTTTCCCCCCCCCCTTCCAGTCCGGACACTTTCCCCCCCTTCCAGACCGGACACTTTCCCCCCCTTCCTGTCCAGGCCAATTTTCAGCTTTCAGCGCTATCACACTTTGAATGACAATTGTGCAGTCATGCAACACTACCCATATGAATTTTTTAGCATTTTTTTGAGACAGATAAAGCTTTATTTTGGTGGTATTTATTCAATACTGGGATTTTCATTTTTTTTACAAAGTTCAAAAATTTTGAAAAAAAGTGTTTTTCTTTTGAAAATTTTGCAAATAAATAATCTTTCCTCATAAATCTTGGCCAAAATGTATTCAGTTATATTTTAGTAAAAAAAATAACCCAAATTAGTTTATAACCAAAAATTATAATTTTTTAAAAAACTTTTTTTACATTTTAATTTTATTTTTTTTACATTATTTTTTTAACATACTGTCACCCTAGCAGTACAGTGTCATAGTGACACTGTACTACTTGTGGGGGGTTATGAAGATTTTTTTTTTTTTTTTTACACCGATTGCTTTTACACCCATAAAGGCTGTAAAAGCAATCATTTCTCCTTCTCTCTGGCTTCATTCTTGCAGCCATTGAAAAATACTGTGTGAGCTGTGATTGGTCACAGCTTGTCACATGGTACAAGGCTGTTGTGAATAGCCTTGTACCTTGTGATTCACAGATTTCACACGTAGTAAGCAATGATGTCACAAGTGACATCTTGCTTACACCTATTCATATGATTGGGACCTCACACAGAGGTCCCGTACAGCGATCGGTGTTCCTCCGTGTCGGGAGGACACAGTGGGCACCGGATCGTGGTGCTGTGTGCTGCCAGGGAACGCGCACAATCCAAAATAGCGGGCGCCGTTCATGAACGGCAACCCGTCCCTGCACTGCCACCGTCCGGCCGTTTATATACAGTGGCCGGACGGGAAGTGATTAAGGCCCCATGCACACGGGACACTTCTGAACGATGGAAACTAACTGCTGGAAAACGTAGGTTAAAAAACATGTGTTTAGCTGCATTTGCATACCGCGATTATGCGAGTTTATGTTTAGAAGCGTTTTTTAAAGATAAGCACAGGAGAACCTCCCAAATGCCCAGAATGCACTGAAAAGTGGTAAATCATGAACTATTTCAGACCGTTTCAGAGAAATACAGAGAGTAGAAGCAGAGACAGAAGTATGTGTTGAGATCAGCTTAGGTGTGAGTTGCTCATTAACATATCTTTTGTTTCCAAGGGTGGGAAAGGTGTCTGGTGGAGGGAGTCATTAAGGTCACCTGGCAGGAGGATTTCCTGAGGAATTTGAGGTGTGAATTGGTCGATTTGTCCTGAAAAAAAAGCGGTATAATCCACCTGGATGTACGAAGTAGTTGTGATGATACGGACGGTTTTACTAACACAGGTCAACGTTGCAAAATTGTGCTTAGGCATTTAGCTTTGTTTTACAATTAGGCGTGAAAGGGTTAACATTTCTCTTTGTGTCATTTTGTAAGGGAAGTGTTACAATGTAACAATACATTTTTATAAGTGACAAGTCTGGATGCCTGTAAAATATCAATCCACTGATTTATTCTCTATACACTGAAATGAATACAAGACATTTTCTGAATGGAGTAGTTGAAGGGCAGGTGACCTCACCTACCATCACTGGACAAGCCTCTGGGCTTGGTAGACCAAGAACTAGGAGGTAAGATGGAAACAGCAGAAAATATTTTTTTTTTGCTGGAGTTTCACTTTAAGTTTGTAATCTATCTTATGGCGTGAGCAGAGCGGCTTAGTGGTTAGCACTTCTGCCTCGGAACACTCGGGTCATTGGTTCAACCACAACATTACCTGCAAAACCTTTGCATGCTCTTGATTTGCTTGTATGCGCCAGTTCCCTCCCACACGTCAAAGACACGTTGGCAGAATAATTGGCTCTGTATCTAAATTGGCCCTAGACTGTGTATGCATGGGAGACAGGGGCCCTAGACTGTGTATGCTTGGGAGACAGGGGCCCTAGACTGTGTATGCTTGGGAGACAGGGGCCCTAGATTGTGTATGCGTGGGAGACAGGGGCCCTAGACTGTGTATGCGTGGGAGACAGGGGCCCTAGACTGTGTATGCGTGGGAGACAGGGTCCCTAGACTGTGTATGCGTGGGAGACAGGGGCCCTAGACTGTGTATGCGTGGGAGACAGGGGCCCTAGACTGTGTATGCGTGGGAGACAGGGGCTCTAGACTGTGTATGCGTGGGAGACAGGGGCCCTAGACTGTGTATGCGTGGGAGACAGGGGCCCTAGACTGTGTATGCGTGGGAGACAGGGGCCCTAGACTGTGTATGCGTGGGAGACAGGGGCCCTAGACTGTGTATGCTTGGGAGACAGGGGCCCTAGACTGTGTATGCGTGGGAGACAGGGGCCCTAGACTGTGTATGCGTGGGAGACAGGGGCCCTAGACTGTGTATGCGTGGGAGACAGGGGCCCTAGACTGTGTATGCGTGGGAGACAGGGTCCCTAGACTGTGTATGCGTGGGAGACAGGGGCCCTAGACTGTGTATGCGTGGGAGACAGGGGCCCTAGACTGTGTATGCGTGGGAGACAGGGGCTCTAGACTGTGTATGCGTGGGAGACAGGGGCCCTAGACTGTGTATGCGTGGGAGACAGGGGCCCTAGACTGTGTATGCGTGGGAGACAGGGGCCCTAGACTGTGTATGCGTGGGAGACAGGGGCCCTAGACTGTGTATGCGTGGGAGACAGGGGCCCTAGACTGTGTATGCGTGGGAGACAGGGGCCCTAGACTGTGTATGCGTGGGAGACAGGGGCCCTAGACTGTGTATGCGTGGGAGACAGGGGCCCTAGACTGTGTATGCGTGGGAGACAGGGGCCCTAGATTGTGTATGCGTGGGAGACAGGGGCCCTAGATTGTGTATGCGTGGGAGACAGGGGCTCTAGACTGTGTATGCCTGGGAGACAGGGGCCCTAGACTGTGTATGCCTGGGAGACAGGGGCCCTAGACTGTGTATGCATGGGAGACAGGGGCCCTAGACTGTGTATGCATGGGAGACAGGGGCCCTAGATTGTGTATGCATGGGAGACAGGGGCCCTAGACTGTGTATGCATGGGAGACAGGGGCCCTAGTATGTGTATGCATGGGAGACAGGGGCCCTAGACTGTGTATGCATGGGAGACAGGGGCCCTAGACTGTGTATGCCTGGGAGACAGGGGCCCTAGACTGTGTATGCATGGGAGACAGGGGCCCTAGACTGTGTATGCATGGGAGACAGGGGCCCTAGATTGTGTATGCATGGGAGACAGGGGCCCTAGACTGTGTATGCATGGGAGACAGGGGCCCTAGATTGTGTATGCATGGGAGACAGGGGCCCTAGACTGTGTATGCATGGGAGACAGGGGCCCTAGTATGTGTATGCATGGGAGACAGGGGCCCTAGACTGTGTATGCATGGGAGACAGGGGCCCTAGACTGTGTATGTATGGGAGACAGGGGCCCTAGATTGTGTATGCATGGGAGACAGGGGCCCTAGACTGTGTATGCATGGGAGACAGGGGCCCTAGACTGTGTATGCATGGGAGACAGGGGCCCTAGATTGTGTATGCATGGGAGACAGGGGCCCTAGACTGTGTATGCATGGGAGACAGGAGCCCTAGTATGTGTATGCATGGGAGACAGGGGCCCTAGACTGTGTATGCATGGGAGACAGGAGCCCTAGTATGCGTATGCATGGGAGACAGGGGCCCTAGCTTGTGTATGAATGGGAGACAGGGGCCCTAGACTGTGTATGCGTGGGAGACAGGGGCCCTAGACTGTGTATGCATGGGAGACAGGGGCCCTAGATTGTGTATGCGTGGGAGACAGGGGCCCTAGATTGTGTATGCATGGGAGACAGGGGCCCTAGACTGTGTATGCATGGGAGACAGGGGCCCTAGATTATGTATGCGTGGGAGACAGGGGCCCTAGATTGTGTATGCGTGGGAGACAGGGGCCCTAGATTGTGTATGCGTGGGAGACAGGGGCCCTAGATTGTGTATGCGTGGGAGACAGGGGCCCTAGATTGTGTATGCGTGGGAGACAGGGGCCCTAGATTGTGTATGCGTGGGAGACAGGGGCCCTAGATTGTGTATGCACGGGAGACAGGGGCCCTAGACTGTGTATGCACGGGAGACAGGGGCCCTAGATTGTGTATGCACGGGAGACAGGGGCCCTAGATTGTGTATGCACGGGAGACAGGGGCCCTAGATTGTTTATGCATGGGAGACAGGGGCCCTAGATTGTGTATGCATGGGAGACAGGGGCCCTAGATTGTGTATGCACGGGAGACAGGGGCCCTAGATTGTGTATGCACGGGAGACAGGGGCCCTAGATTGTGTATGCATGGGAGACAGGGGCCCTAGATTGTGTATGCATGGGAGACAGGGGCCCTAGTATGTGTATGCATGGGAGACAGGGGCCCTAGACTGTGTATGCATGGGAGACAGGGGCCCTAGACTGTGTATGCGTGGGAGACAGGGGCCCTAGACTGTGTATGCGTGGGAGACAGGGGCCCTAGATTGTGTATGCGTGGGAGACAGGGGCCCTAGATTGTGTATGCATGGGAGACAGGGGCCCTAGATTGTGTATGCATGGGAGACAGGGGCCTTAGATTGTGTATGCATGGGAGACAGGGGCCCTAGACTGTGTCCTCCCTGAGGCCAGGGAATGGAGGGAATGTACAATGTATGTAATATATAATAATCTCCCATCGCCTCATCCTGACAGTCCAAAATCATTCTCTTTTTTTTACGATTCTGGCCGTCTGAAAAAAATCATTGTGCCTACAACTTTGTTTCTGAGACTCCGGACACCTCTGTGTAGAGTTGCATTTCTCACTCTTTAACCCCTTCCCTCCTGAGGGTAAAACAAATCTAAATGCCTAAGCACAATTTTGCAACGTTGACATGTGTTAGTAAAACCGTCCGTATCATCACAACTACTTCGTACATCCAGGTGGATTATACCGTGTTTTTTTCAGGACAAATTGGGCTTTCATTTGGTGGTAAATGGTAATGGCCAGGGGTGGACTGACCATTGGGGGACTCGGGCACTGCCCGAGGGCCCAGAGTCAGTAGGGGGCCCCATGAGATGTCCCTGGTACCTTTCATAGGCTTTTTTGGGTGTGGTTTGAGTGTGGGCAAGGACACAGGGGCCCCATGTTCCTTTATTGGCCGGGGACCCCATGAGTTGTCAGTCCGCCTCTGGTAATGGATATCTCCTGATTTTTTTTTATCAAAAGAAAACTGGCCCAAAATTGTAAAAAAAAAAATGTTTTCATTTAGCTGTGTTACTACCATAACCTACCACCAAAGAACAACCCAAAATAAATTCTCCAGCTCTTGGCGATCGCAGCGATACCACATATGTTTGTGTTATTTGTTCCAGTAGTACCGCCCAGAAACAATAATGCGCATTTTGTTTTTGTCTTTTTTTTCTTTACCTAAAACACACTGACACCAATTTTTTTTTTTAAATCCTGACCTTTGACCCTGACCCAAACAATAACCCTGGAACTGAACTAGATCAAACCTTGATCTAGGTATTTTTTCTTTATTTTTTTGACACAGTAGTTGTTCAGTGGTTCAGGCCAGGTTTACATCAGGTTGAGGCCAGGTTTACATCAGGTTGAGGCCAGGTTTACATCAGGTTGAGGCCAGGTTTACATCAGGTTGAGGCCAGGTTTACATCAGGTTGAGGCCAGGTTTACATCAGGTTGAGGTCAGGTTTACATCAGGTTGAGGTCAGGTTTACATCAGGTTGAGGCCAGGTTTACATCAGGTTGAGGCCAGGTTTACATCAGGTTGAGGCCAGGTTTACATCAGGTTGAGGCCAGGTTTACATCAGGTTGAGGCCAGGTTTACATCAGGTTGAGGCCAGGTTTACATCAGGTTGAGGCCAGGTTTACATCAGGTTGAGGCCAGGTTTACATCAGGTTGAGGTCAGGTTTACATCAGGTTGAGGTCAGGTTTACATCAGGTTGAGGTCAGGTTTACATCAGGTTGAGGCCAGGTTTACATCAGGTTGAGGCCAGGTTTACATCAGGTTGAGGTCAGGTTTACATCAGGTTGAGGTCAGGTTTACATCAGGTTGAGGTCAGGTTTACATCAGGTTCAGGACAGGTTTAGGTCAGGATTTTATCCTGTTCACAACCGATGACGTACAGTTTCGAAACAATTTCCATAGAAGTCAATAACCTGTAATCCACACCTGAACCGCACTGCTCACAAATCAGACAGGACTCTTTTTCAATCCGCACTGCCAGTGCACCAGACATATGTGAACAGGCACCATAGGAAGCAAATTGCGCTTTTTTTTTTGCCACGTTTTCTGAAGATTTCTTAAGGATTTCTTGCATTTTCCATTGCGTTTTGCAGTGCAATTTCTATTATAGTCTATGTGAATTTGCAACAAACTACAGAAAAAGTAATACAAGAACTACTTTTGAAATCACGCTGCAGCAAATTGCGTATGCTAAGAGGTTCACATTCATTAGATCCGATTTCAGGTACGATTTCAATTCCCAAATTGCACCTGAAATCGCGGCGGTTATATACGAGTAATGTAAAATCATATGAAAGGTCAGTTTTTACACATAGGAAAAGTCAAATAATATAACCAAAACCCATATAGTTTCCCCTTAGAAGTTCCAGAAAGCACCTCCAATAGCCAATACATTGGGGATTTGTGGGTCACAGGTCGTTCCTGTTTACAGTAGTGTATTCCCATTGAGTGCTCATTGTGGTGAAGGCTTTGTTGCTCCCAGCATGAGACAGGCAAACCACACAGAAGGCTTAGACAGCATTACTGGGAATCATTCACTAATGACACAGCCTGCCTCTGCAGTCTCATTAGGATTATGATGCTGCATTTTACAGGTTTGTTTGTTAATCCTTTCTGGAAGAGCAGCTGCAATTAAACGATCCGGCTATCCATACAAAGGGAACTGCACAACATTTACATATAAAAGGGATCTATATAAAAAGGCCATTACCGCTTCCTTTTCCTATGTCATTTATTGAACCCTTTATAAACTTTTTTTTTTTTTTAGGTTTATCTACATTTTGAGCGTGCCAATGACACCGGTTCACAAACTATCTCCCGCGAAGACACCAATGGCAGAGAACTTGCTTCGCCGGCACCCTGACGTTTTTGGGTTATTTTACATTTAGGCTCCGTGTACACGGAACACTTCTGAACGATGGAAACTGACTGCTGAAAAACGTAGGTTAAAAAACGGCTGTTTAGCCGCGTTTATGTGCGTTTGAGTTTAGAAGCGTTTTTTAAAGAGGAGAACCTCCGAAATGCCCAGAATGCACTAGAAAATGGTAAATTATGAACTATTTCAAACTGTTTCAGAGAAATACAGAGAGTAGAAGCAGAGACAGTAGTATGTGTTGAGATTAGCTTAGGTGTGAGTTACTCATTAACATTTCTTTTGTTTCCAAGGGTGGGAAAGGTGTCTGGTGGAGGGAGTCATTAAGGTCACCTGGCAGGGGGTCTTCATGAGGAATTTGAGGTGTGAATGGTCATTAACATATCTTTTGTTTCCAAGGGTGGGAGAGGTCTGAATGGTCATATCTTTTGTTTCCAAGGGTGGGAGAGGTCTGAAGTGTGAATGGTCATTAACATATCTTTTGTTTCCAAGGGTGGGAGAGGTCTGAGGTGTGAATGGTCATTAACATATCTTTTGTTTCCAAGGGTGGGAGAGGTCTGAATGGTCATATCTTTTGTTTCCAAGGGTGGGAGAGGTCTGAAGTGTGAATGGTCATTAACATATCTTTTGTTTCCAAGGGTGGGAGAGGTCTGAGGTGTGAATGGTCATTAACATATCTTTTGTTTCCAAGGGTGGGAGAGGTCTGAATGGTCTTATCTTTTGTTTCCAAGGGTGGGAGAGGTCTGAAGTGTGAATGGTCATTAACATATCTTTTGTTTCCAAGGGTGGGAGAGGTCTGAGGTGTGAATGGTCATTAACATATCTTTTGTTTCCAAGGGTGGGAGAGGTCTGAGGTGTGAATTGGTCATTACAATGTGTGACCAGCTTGGTAGGAACATCCTGTGTTCAGTGTTTTGTCCAGTTGAGTACCTTGAAAACGCATTGCATTAATTTTTCATGATGAAAAAAGGCTCCGGACAGCATGGGGAACTGGAAGAGTTAAAAAAAAAATTCAACCGCAAACGCTTATAAACGTGATTTGCCGCATTTACAAGCATTTTGCGTTTGAAACACTGATAAAATCGACACATCCAATCAGCATTGTTCACATATATATGCGGATTGGATGAAGTTTGAATTAAATGCAATCTGCCACGTTTACAAGTGGTTTGCGTTTGAAATGCTGATAAAATCGACTACTGAACGTAAGTTTACTGCATTTAAAAAAAACACTGTAAACTCAAATGCCTGTAAACGAAGATGTGTACAACGACACAGGAAAACATTAGGGAGAGTCCAGGGGCTGCTAAAAAAAAATGCTGAATAGCTCCTAAACGTGTTTATCAGCTGCAGTGTACATGAGCCCTTAGGGTGCAATCAACTTGCACCCTGAGTACGACTGTCTCTCCACCCCACTGGCCTTACGTCGTCACCTCTACTGACCAGACCACCATGATCACTGCTCAGTGATTCATGAGAGTGTGATGCTCAGCACATGGTTTAGGAATCATACCATCCCCAAGTCCAGCTGAACCGAACCTGAACCCACCCCTTCAAGCGGGTCAAGACATGGTAGGGAGCAATCGCAGTCAACTGAACTGGACTTTTGGGGTTGAACATGCCTGAGCTTAATATGGAGCAATCACAGCAGTCAAACATACTGGACTTTGAGAGTTGATCATGCCCGAGCATGGTATGAGCAATCACAACGGTCAACTAAACTGGACTTTGAGGGTTAATCGTGCTCAAGCATCGCCCTGAACGATCACATAGATAATCAAACTAGACTTTGGGGGTCAGTCGGGCCCGAGCTTGATATGGAGCAATCACAGTAGTGAACCAAACTGGACTTTGAGGGTTCATCGTACCCAAGAATGGTATGGGGAGATCACATTACACATTAGTCAACCAAACTAGACTATGAGAGGTGATTGTACCAAAGCATGGTACAGAGAGATCACAGTCAACCAAACTGGACTTTGAGGGTTCATCGTACCCAAGCATGGTATGGAGAGATCACATTATTCAACCAAACTGGACTTTGAGGGTTCATCGTACCCAAGCATGGTATGGAGAGATCACATTATTCAACCAAACTGGACTTTGAAGGTTCATCGTACCCAAGCATGGTATGGAGAGATCACATTATTCAACCAAACTGGACTTTGAGGGTTCATCGTACCCAAGCATGGTATGGAGAGATCACATTATTCAACCAAACTGGACTTTGAGGGTTCATCGTACCCAAGCATGGTATGGAGAGATCACATTAGTCAACCAAACTGGACTTTGGGGGCTGAACGTGTTCAAACATCATCTTGAATGATCACATTAGATAATCAAACTGGACTTTGGTGGTCAAACGTGCCTGAGCATGATATGAAGCAATCACAATAGTCAACCAAACTGGGTTTTGAAAGTGGATTGTGCTCAAGCATGATATGGAGCAATTACAATAGTCAACCAAACTGGACTTTGAGGGCTGATTGTGCCCAAGCATGGTACAAAGTCCAGTGTGGTTGAGTATTGTAATTGCTCCATATCATGCTTGAGCACAATCCACTTTCAAAACCCAGTTTGGTTGACTATTGTGATTGCTTCATATCATGCTCAGGCACGTTTGACCACCAAAGTCCAGTTTGATTATCTAATGTGATCATTCAGGATGATGTTTGAACACGTTCAGCCCCCAAAGTCCAGTTTGGTTGACTAATGTGATCTCTGTACCATGCTTGGGCACAATTAGCCCTCAGAGATCACATTAGTCAACCGAACTGGACTTTGGGGGTTGAACGTGCCACAGCTTGGTAAAGAGCAATCACAACAGTCAACCACACTGGACTTTGAACTTTGATCGTGCCCAAGCATGGTATGGAGCAATCACAATATTCAACCAAACTGGACCTTTCATTTGATGGTCTCTGTATAGTTCCAGGGCCAAGGCCACTTGGCAGAACTAGCAGCGTGATCTTTTTAGCAGTCCGTAAGAGGGGATCATCGTACCCACCTTTTGACCACTACTCTAGTGATTTTGACCACTACTCTAGGGGGGCAATTTTTTTTTGCCACTGACCCCCAATGACTTGGTTTTAGTAGGGGTTCCCCAACATTTGAAAATTGTTTCTGTGGAGACAAAAAAAAAAGAAAGTTGAGAAAGGCTGGTCTACACTGTTTACAGCTGTTACCCCATTACTTCCACATCGCTTCAATTCTTGGCTCCCCTAGACTGACTTTCAATTACATGGAAGATATCCTTTAAAATTGGCCTACTTACTTATAAAGCCCTAAATATTTGAGTCCCACCCATCTGACATAACTTCTGGTTACTAATAACCTCACGTGCAGCACCCACTGCTATCCATTGATCGAGAAACACCCTCTTAGATGGTTTTAAAAGCAGACTGAAGACGCATCTTTTTACCCAAGCTTATAGCAACACCCAACAAACTCTTGTAATCAAAGCTCTCAACACCAATTAGATCGGCTCTTTAGTTCCCCAGGAGAAAAGCATTATAAAAATATTAGAGGCATACAGCAAGTAGCTTTGTTCTACTTGCTAAACTAGCTCAGCAACTAGCAATTGGCAAAATACATGTCTGGACAGGCGGCTCCAGCACAGGGCAAAAAAAAAAAGAAAACAATTAGGAATTTTATCAACTGGTGTCCAAAATGATGGATTGGTTCAAGTCTACAATGTTTGGTACAGTCCATAGAATTTTGGTAAAACTGGCAGCTATTGCAAGGGAGTATGCACTTACTGGCCACTTTATTAGGTACACCTAGGTAACACAAATCGCTAATCATTAATCACATGACAGCAACTCAATGCATTTAGGCATCTAGATGTGGTGAAGACAACTTGCTGAAGTTCAAACTGAGCATCAGAATGGGAAAGAAAGGGGATTTAAGTGACTTTGAACATGGTATGGTTGTTGGTGCCAGACAGGTCATCTGAGTATTTCAAAAACTGTCGATCTACTGGGATTTTCACTCACAAATATCTCTAGGGTTTAGAGAATGGTCAGAAAAAGAGAAAATATCCAGTAAGCGGACCTTGTGTGGAGGAAAATGCCTTGTTGATGTAATGGGCAGACCGGTTTGAGGTGATAGAAAGGAAACTCGAATAACCCCTCATTACAACCAAGGTATGCAGAATACCATCATTGAATGCACAACACGTCCAACCTTGAAGCAGATGGGCTACAGCAGCAGAAGACCACACCTCGTGCCACTCCTGTCAGCTAAGAACAGGAAACGTAGGCTACAATTCACGCAGGCTCACCAAAATTGGGAAAACCTTGCCTGGTGAGAAGTCTCAATTTCCCTACAGGTGGTTGTGTGAAAATCCCAGCAGATCAGCAGTTTTTGAAATTCTCAGACCAGCCCATCTGGCACCAACAACCACGCCATGCTCAAAGTCACTTTAATCCCCTTTCTTCCCCATTCTGAGGCTCGGTTTGAACTTCAGCAACTCGTCTTCACCACGTCTAGATGCCTAAATGCATTGAGTTGCTGCCATGTGATTGGCTGATTAGCAATTTGTGTTACCAAGCATTGGTGGATCTAAAAGTGGCCGGTGAGTGTATATCAGCGCTAACCCTCGGTTCACATCTATGCAGGTGGTGCCGCTGCGGATCCGAACGAGAATCCGTGCAGCCGCACCCCCCGCACAGAGAAATGCGGACCCGCGGGCGGGTGCCATTAGTTCTAATGGCACGCTGCCCGCACTGGGAAACGCAACCGTACTGGGAAACTCGGCTGCGTTTTCAAAGAACTGCAGGGACTTCTTCCCTGCGAGTCACGGGCAAGGGAGGCCATTCAAATGAATGCGCTCTCGTGCCCGTGCAAAACACGGCCGCATAGATGTGAACCTAGGGTGAGAATGCCTTCTTTCATAGAATAGTATGGCCTCCTTCGCAAGTGGAGCCGGTGGCAGTAAAAACATTTTCCTCCTCCCGCCAACCTAAAAAATAACGTGCAGCTATTCAGGGTCGTGGTCATGGTGCGGCCTTGACACTTTGTGGCCGTGACAAAGCAGTACGGCCACCAAATGTAACCCATTCAGGTGAGTAGAGTAGCCTTCTTAGCACCTGGCTTGCCTCAGGAGGCACCTTAACCCCCCTGGCGGTTTTCCCGAGTGTAGCTCGGGGTAAAGTTTCAGTACCAAAAGCTGTAACCCCCCCCGAGCTACACTCGGGCTTACCATGCGGCGTTGCATAGGGAGTCCCTGCAGAGCTTACTTTGTCCTTCGCTCCCGCGATGTGTCCCCTGCAGCGTCCCCGGCCATCTCCTCCGGCCGATGCCGGCATCCGGCTTCCGTGTTGCGGTCCCTGTGACGTCGGGACGTACGGCGGCAAATTTGAAATTTAAAAAAAGTCATTTTTTTAAAAATGATTATTACATAGTAAAACATTGCTGTTTCAACCCATTTCACATACATTTTGTCCCGAGTGCTTTGTGCGGCGCCCTGCCTGCATTTTTACTGTTCTTTCTGCCTAGAAACTGAGAAACGTCCAAAAAGCGTTCCTTTAGGTCAAAATCGGTTTTAGACCGGCTAGAGAACAGCGATAGTAAATCAGAACCACTTGCAGAATTGAGTGATAATGATTCGTGGGGGAAATTCCTCATCAGACACTGAAAACGATTCTGCGACTGAGCTCAGCGATGTGCGAACTTGGCGCTATATTTCATATTTCAGTGTTTTTGGTTTGATTATATTATTGAATTAAATTTATTATTATTTATGATTATTTATTAAATTATAATTTATGATTTCGTGTTTCAAGTTTTATCCTCCCCAGGATGTTTACTAGACTCTTGTTCGGACAGATTTCAGTGAGTTATTCCTAAGAATTACAGGCCTACAATAAAAACAAATACATATTTCCATGCAAAAAAATGGTACCGCTTTCAGCACCAAAAATCTGAAATAATCATACCGCTAGGGAGGTTAACCTCTTGCCGTCCGCCTGCTGTTGATAAAACGGCAGGGGGGTGGTACTCCAGGGGCGGGTGGCCGTTCATAAACGGCACCCGCATTTTCTAGCTCCCAGGGAGCGCGCAGCACCGCGATCCGGTGCCCGCTGTGTCCTCCGGACACAGTGAAACACCGATCGTCGGACGGGACCTCTCTACGAGGTCCCGATCATGTGATCACTGATTGGCCAATCAGTGATTACATGCAAAGTAGTAAGCAAGATGTCACTTGTGACATCATTGCTTACTACGTGTGAAATCTGTGAATGATCACAGAGGTCACATGGTACAAGGCTATTCACAACAGCCTTGTACCATGTGACAAGCTGTGACCAATCACAGCTCACTCAGTACTTCTCAATGACTGCAAGAATGCAGACAGAGAGAAAGAGAAATGATTGCTTTTACATCCTATATGGGTGTAAAAGCAATCAGTGTAAAAAAAAAAAAAAAAAATCATCACCCCCCACAAGTAGTACAGTGTCAGCATGGTGA
>NW_028320347.1:0-23218 GCF_062004578.1 Staurois parvus | reverse complement strand
GTGTTCATGGCGTATCCTCGGTGTTCATGGCGTATCCTCGGTGTTCATGGCGTGTCCTCGGTGTTCATGGCGTATCCTCGGTGTTCACAGCGTATCCCCGGTGTTCATGGCGTATCCTCGGTGTTCATGGCGTATCCTCGGTGTTCATGGCGTATCCTCGGTGCTCATGGCGTATCCTCGGTGTTCATGGCGTGTCCTCGGTGTTCATGGCGTATCCCCGGTGTTCATGGCATATCCTCGGTGTTCATGGCGTTTCCTCGGTGTTCACGGCGTATCCTCGGTGTTCACGGAGTATCCCCGGTGTTCATGGCGTGTCCTCGGTGTTCATGGCGTATCCTCGGTGTTCATGGCGTGTCCTCGGTGTTCATGGCGTATCCCCGGTGTTCATGGCGTATCCTCGGTGTTCATGGCGTGTCCTCGGTGTTCATGGCGTGTCCTCGGTGTTCATGGTGTATCCCCGGTGTTCACAGCGTATCATCGGTGTTCATGGCGTGTCCTCGGTGTTCATGGCGTGTCCTCGTTGTTCACGGCGTATCCTCGGTGTTCACGGAGTATCCCCGGTGTTCACGGCGTATCCTCGGTGTTCACGGCGTATCCTCGGTGTTCACGGCGTATCCCCGGTGTTCACGGCGTATCCTCGGTGTTCACGGCGTATCCTCGGTGTTCATGGCGTATCCCCGGTGTTCATGGCGTGTCCTCGGTGTTCATGGCGTGTCCTCGGTGTTCAGGGCGTGTCCTCGGTGTTCACGGCGTATCCTCGGTGTTCACGGCGTATCCTCGGTGTTCATGGCGTATCCTCGGTGTTCATGGCGTATCCTCGGTGTTCATGGCGTATCCCCGGTGTTCACGGCGTATCCTCGGTGTTCATGGCGTATCCCCGGTGTTCATGGCGTGTCCTCGGTGTTCATGGCGTGTCCTCGGTGTTCAGGGCGTGTCCTCGGTGTTCACGGCGTATCCTCGGTGTTCACGGCGTATCCTCGGTGTTCATGGCGTATCCTCGGTATTCATGGCGTATCCCCGGTGTTCACGGCGTATCCTCGGTGTTCACGGCGTATCCCCGGTGTTCACGGCGTATCCTCGGTGTTCACGGCGTATCCCCGGTGTTCATGGCGTATCCTCGGTGTTCATGGCGTATCCTCGGTGTTCATGGCGTGTCCTCGGTGTTCATGGCGTGTCCTCGGTGTTCATGGCGTATCCTCGGTGTTCACGGCGTATCCCCGGTGTTCATGGCGTATCCTCGGTGTTCATGGCGTATCCTCGGTGTTCATGGCGTATCCTCGGTGCTCATGGCGTATCCTCGGTGTTCATGGCGTGTCCTCGGTGTTCATGGCGTATCCCCGGTGTTCATGGCATATCCTCGGTGTTCATGGCGTTTCCTCGGTGTTCACGGCGTATCCTCGGTGTTCACGGAGTATCCCCGGTGTTCATGGCGTGTCCTCGGTGTTCATGGCGTATCCTCGGTGTTCATGGCGTGTCCTCGGTGTTCATGGCGTATCCCCGGTGTTCATGGCGTATCCTCGGTGTTCATGGCGTGTCCTCGGTGTTCATGGCGTGTCCCCGGTGTTCATGGCGTATCCTCGGTGTTCATGGCGTATCCTCGGTGTTCATGGCGTATCTTCGGTGTTCATGGCGTATCCTCGGTGTTCATGGCGTGTCCCCGGTGTTCATGGCGTATCCTCGGTGTTCATGGCGTATCTTCGGTGTTCATGGCGTATCCTCGGTGTTCACGGAGTATCCCCGGTGTTCATGGCGTATTCCCGGTGTTCAATGCGTTTCCCCAGTGTTCATGGCGTATCCCCGGTGTTCATGGCGTATCCCCGGTGTTCATGGCGTATCCTCGGTGTTCATGGCGTATCCCCGGTGTTCATGGCGTATCCTCGGTGTTCATGGCGTATCCCCGGTGTTCATGGCGTATCCTCGGTGTTCATGGCGTATCTTCGGTGTTCATGGCGTATCCTCGGTGTTCATGGCGTATCCCCGGTGTTCATGGCGTATCCCCAGTGTTCATGGCGTATCCTCGGTGTTCATGGCGTATCCCCGGTGTTCATGGCGTGTCCTCGGTGTTCATGGCGTGTCCTCGGTGTTCATGGCGTATACTGTCACTGTATCCCCCTCCGGCTCTGCCATTGTCCTTATAATAGTTCATGTGTGACCCCCTCGGGTGACCCCGCTCTTCATTATTAAATATAGCTTTGACCTCATCCTGGGCGCACGGCGACTGGCTGACCCTGCTTACAGCGCAGTATTGATGCGGAGCGCTCACCCCGGACCGCAGCCTGGAATTATCTATGGATTTCTGAGTCTGTTGTGACACCATTCTCTGTATTACCATCAGCTGAAGAGATCCTCTAAGAAGATGTGATATTATAATGTCATGGTTGTCACCACCTGACCCCCCGCTAGGGTCAGAGAGAAACCGCAGAACACTGGGCGAGGTCCAGCCATTATCTGTCTCTATCCAGAAATCAGGATTCAAATATAAAATTACCGTACATTTTATTATTTTTTATTGATTTTATTGATGAATGGGGGGGCAGCCCCTGAAGCATGTTGGCTTTTTCTTGGGACCTTCTGCTTTTGTCATAAAGATTTCAGAGACTTTCTTATATCTGTACAGTAGAAAGGAAATATGTCAGGACCAGGATCTGAATCCACAACCTCTGCTGCGTCTGTCAGGGCAGGAGCTGGGGAACGAACAGGCAGGCCTAACAATGTAACGCACTGACTGACGACAACCACCACCCACAGACCGAAGTCCCTCAGGGCACGGAGTCTAAGTCCCAGGCTGCCCTTCGCCAGGGCCCCTGATGGTGGGGATGGACTTGACGCAGCCAGGAACCAGGTCGCGGCCCCCTAGACACCTCAGCTGCGGTAATGGCCGCCGCCAATGGCATGTAGCTGGTGGAAGAGACAAAAGAGTAGTCAGACAAGCCGGGATCAACAACAACAGGACAAAACAGTACAGGACAGCAGTTGAGAATCACAGGTCACGAGCCGGGTTCAGCAACAGAGGGTCAGATCAAAGGAGAATACAAAGAATAGTCAAGTCACAAGCCGAATCAGATACCAGGAGAGTCACGAGAGACAGAACAGAGTAATAGCAACACAAAGACACAAGACACAAGTGCAAAGAGCATGTGCGGGCCACAGGCTTATATGTCATCAGCCACACCCCTCTGGGGGATGGACCACAGAAACCTGAAGGCATAAAAGGATTCCCATCATGCACAGCAGAATCCAAGATGGACGCCAGCACATGGAGTAACATAACCTCAGGGAAAAGGTAGGACCTTGATAGCGTCTGGCAGTAGCTCTCTTTGCTGAGCCACCGGAGATGTTGGACAGCATCTTGTCCTGGACCTTGTTTTAGGTGATCCTTGAACCCTTTGCTCCTTCCATGAAATTCCTGTATAAGCCACGCCTTTGAACTTCCTGTTTGCCAGATTACTGTGCTCTCTCCAGCCAATATCTTGCTCTGGTCACTTTGCTGCCATCCGTATCTCTGATACCACTTGTTACCGACTTTTGGCTTGTTCCTCAACTATGCTTCCTATCGATCCCAACCTCTAACCTTTGACTTGTTTACTGACTACGCTTCTGCTTGATCCCTACCTGCTAAATCTGCTACTGGACATTGGCTGGCCCACCTCCTGGTGGGGAGATCCTGAGGACCGATCTGGTACTGACATGCCACAAAGACCATCCCCACCATCAGGAGTTCTGGTGAACATCGGTAAGTGCTTAGACCACGCACCTTGGGTGAGCCTGTCATCCGTCAGGGTGGCCTGCTTGTATACCTATCCAGCTGGTTGGTGGGAGCTTTTCTACTGCTATATCTACTGATCACCGAGCCTGATCCCTGACCAGAGGCGTCCCTAGGGTTGGTGTCACCCGGTGCGGTAACACTTGGTGACACCCCCTCCGACGATCCCCGCAGAATGGATCAGATCTGCGGATTGAGCATCATGGATTGGATTCTGATCCATTATGCTCAATCTGCAGATCCGATCCATCCTGCGGGGATCGTCGGCTTTCTTTACAACTTCCCTTTTCTTGGAGCGGGTCCGGGACAACTGCGCATGTCCCGGTTTCAGGCACGATCAATCGATGATAGCAGTAGTTCTATCATCGATTGATCGTGCCTGAAACCGGGACATGCGCAGTTGCTTCAGGGGGACATATCTACATGGGAAGCACATCTTGCCGATGCACCGGTGTCACCCCGCAGGATCGTCTGCATGCAACCTATACGGGGTGACACCGGAACCGCTCCAAGAAAAGGTAAGTTGTAAAGAAAACTGACGATCCCCACAGGATGGTTCGGATCCATCCTGCGGGGATCGTCGGCTTGCTTTACAACGTACCTTTTTGTGCAGTGGGTCCGGTGTCACCCCGTGCGGTCGGTGTCACCCCGTGCAGACCGCACCCCCCGCACCTGCCCCTGACCCCTGACCGTGACAAATATAAAATTAAAAACCAATCAGATTTCATTTCACAAGGAGGACTGAAGTCGGAGGAGATAGGTAGGTGATTGGGAAGTAAAGTGATTCTGACTGAAGCGATGCTAATTGCCGAGCGGTGAGCCTGTTAGTACAGAATAGTCCGGACAGGAAATGATTAGAGTGAGGATTAATATTTTATTTGTTTCATGAGCTGCGGGAGGAGGAGAGAGAATTGTTTTCTACAGTTGAACTCGGCTTCATTGTGTGCGTTAAAACCTACTGCGAAATCTAAAGGTACCCCAAGAGGCAAATCGGTAAAGAGTGATTTCTGATTGGTTGTTTTCTGTTATTGCAAGTTGGATCGTTCTAATCATCCTGATGGTGAGGATGGGTTTCACTGCATGCTGGTGCCGGGTCACAGGCCTCAGGATCGCCCCACCAGACTGAGCAGGGATAAGGAGGCTAAGATGTGGAGACAGACAACAGCGAGTGGCTAGAGAATGGTCTGGTCCCGGCAGAGGTTGGCAACAGCAAGGAAGCAAAGGAGAGGCCAAGACATTTTGGAATGGCAATGGGATAGATGGCCCAGAAGCCATCAAGACAGTTCAAGTGGGCAACAGGGAAGACAATAGAAGAGCTGTCAGGACAATTTGGGTCGGCAACAGGCAAGACAAAAGAAGAGCTGTCAGGACAGTCTGGGTCAGCAATATGTAAGACAACAGAAGAATGTTCAGAACAGTCTTGGTCAGCAACAGGCAAGACAACAGAAGAGCGGTCAGAACAATTTGGGTCGGCAACAGGCAAGACAAAAGAAGAGCTGTCAGGACAGTCTGGGTCAGCAATAGGTAAGACAACAGAAGAATGTTCAGGACAGTCTTGGTCAGCAACAAGCAATACAACAGAAGAGCTGTCAGGACAATCTGGGTCTGCAATAGGTAAGACAACAGAAGAGCGGTCAGGACAATCTGGGTCTGCAATAGGTAAGACAACAGAAGAGCGGTCAGGACAATCTGGGTCAGCAATAGGTAAGACAACAGAAGAGCGGTCAGGACAATCTGGGTCAGCAATAGGTAAGACAACAGAAGAGCGGTCAGGACAATCTGGGTCTGCAATAGGTAAGACAACAGAAGAGCGGTCAGGACAATCTGGGTCAGCAATAGGTAAGACAACAGAAGAGCGGTCAGGACAATCTGGGTCAGCAATAGGTAAGACAACAGAAGAGCGGTCAGGACAATCTGGGTCTGCAATAGGTAAGACAACAGAAGAGCGGTCAGGACAATCTGGGTCTGCAATAGGTAAGACAACAGAAGAGCGGTCAGGACAATCTGGGTCTGCAATAGGTAAGACAACAGAAGAGCGGTCAAGACAATCTGGATCAGCAATAGGTAAGACAACAGAATAGCTGTCAGGACAATCTGGGTCAGCAACAGGCAAGACAACGGAAGAATGGTCAGGACAATCTGGGTTGGCAACATGCAAGACAACATAGGAGCGGTCAGGACAGTCTGGGTCAGCAGCAGGCACAACAACGGAAGAATGGTCAGGACAGTCTTGGTCAGCAACAGACAAGACAACAGAAGAGCGGTCAGGATAGTCTGGGTTGGCAACAGGCAAGAAAACAGCCGAGTGGTTGAGACAATCCAGGGTGGCAGTGGGTAAGACAGCAGAAGAGTGTTTAGGCTTAAGAGGAGGTCTTAGGCAGGCTGCGGGCAAGAAAGTAGTCAGGTCAATCCGGGTCAGCAACATTTGAAGTACTGGTAGGGATTCTGTGAACACCACGAGAAGTACTGGAAGGGATTCTGGGAGCGCCATTGGAAGCAGTGGCTGAGACTTTATGAGCACTACTGGAAGTCCTGGTAGGAATTTAGACAATACCATCGGAATTACTGGAAGGGATTCTGTGAGTGCCATTAGGATTTCTGGCAGAGATTCTGGAAGCACCATTGGAAGTACTGGAAAGAATTCTGTGAACACCTTTAGAGGCCCTGGTCGGGATTCTATGAGCACCATTGGAAGTCCTGGCAGGCATTGTGGGAGTACCATTGGAAGTACTGGAAGGGATTCTGTGAGTGCCATTTGGAGTTCTGGCAGGGATTCTGGAAGCACCATTAGAAGTACTGGTTGGAATTCTATGAGCACCATTGGAAGTCCTGGCAGGAATTCCAAGAGTACCTTTGGATGTATTTGAAGGGGTTCTGTGAGAACCATTAGGAGTTCTGTCAGGGATTCTGGAAGCACCATTGGAAGTACTGGTAGGGATTCTGTGAACACCATGAGAAGTACCGGAAGGAATTCTGGGAGCGCCATTGGAAGTACTGGCCAAGATTCTATAAGCACTATTGGAAGTCCTGGCAAGACAGTGCCATGGGAAATACTAGAAGGGATTCTGTGAGTGCCATTAGGCATCCTGGCAGGGATTCTGGAAGCACCATTGGAAGTACTGGTAGGGATTCTGTGAACACCACGAGAAGTACCGGAAGGAATTCTGGGAGCACCATTGGAAGTACTGGCCAAGATTCTATAAGCACTATTGGAAGTCCTGGCAAAACAGTGCCATGGGAAATACTAGAAGGGATTCTGTGAGTGCCATTAGGCATCCTGGCAGGGATTCTGGAAGCACCATTGGAAGTACTGGTAGGAATTCTGTGAACACCATTGGAAGCCCTGTTTGGGATTCTATGAGCACCATTGGAAGTCCTGGCAGGTATTCTGGGAGTACCATTGGAAGTACTGGAAGGGATTCTGGAAGCACCATTGGAGGTCCTGAGAGGGATTCTGCAAGCCCCAGCAGAAGTTCCGTTGGACCTGAAGGTACTAGAATGACTGGATCTGAGATGATCAGGAGATGCAATAAAACCTTAAGCTCACCATACACATTGCAATCAGACTGTACAATCTCTGTACAACTCCTTTAGAATGACCAGAATCGTGTCATGTGAGGACCTACCTAAACTATCTCATCAATTTCATTCCAATCAGGTCCTGGCACCACACAATTGGTGGATGTAAAGGTGATTGAACAGTCAGACAGGAACACGTGGGGTGAGCTCAGGTTACATAGAACACAGGTAAAGCTCCATCATGCGTGTCGACATCTTCATTGTGGCTTTTCTATAAGATGGCGGCGCTCTCGCACGCTCCAAGTGTGATATTTATGGTTTGCGAAGTGCGGACAACCTTTTGTGTCCCCAGACAAAGCTGTGACCTTGCTGCATCTTGGAGGGACGGCTTCCCGTCTCCGGCATCCTCACCATACATCCTACAACGTGTTGGCTGGTTTCCATGTAGGTACGGTGTGCCCTTTACATCCTCGCCTCGTGTCGGCTCCCTACTGATCTGTCTCCAAGAGACATAAATTGTTTACCAGGCGGAGGACCTTGAGCCGCAGAGCGGGGAGTCAGTGCGACGGCAATATCACTGCGAGGGATTCCGGGTTATTCACAGACGCAGCAGGAGGTCCAATACACGGCCAAACACCATATAATTGGAGCTGAACTCCGGGTGCAAAAACCTTCATTGAAATGTATTTCTCAATAGCCACTTAGAGTGCACCAAACGCCTTCGCAAACCCAGCTATTACAGGTAAAGTAGCAGTGACATCATCTCCGTGCAGTACTGAGCTGTGGGAGGGGCCCAGGAGGCTCCACCCACTACAGGAAGGGGTGGAGCGAAGACTACCATGCACAAGGAGAGAGAGAGAGCAGCTGTGGGAGGGGTCAAGTAGGCCCCACCTACTACAAGTTGCCTGCAGAAAACTACAGGAGGGGGCGGAGACAAGACCACCCTGCACAAGGAGAGAAAGCAGAGCTGTGGGAGGGGTCAAGTAGGCCCCACCTACTACAAGTTGCCTGCAGAAAACTACAGTAGGTGGTGGAGACAAGACCAGTCCCCCTGCTCAAAAAGAGAGAGCAAAGCTGTGGGAGGGGCCTAGCCTGCAGAAAACTATGGGAGAGGGCGGAGACAAGACCATCCTGCACAAGGAGAGAGAGCAGAGCTGTGGGAGGGGTCAAGTAGGCCCCACCTACTACAAGTTGCTTCAGAAAACTACAGGGGGTGGTGGAGACAAGACCAGTCCCCCTGCTCAAAAAGAGAGAGCAAAGCTGTGGGAGGGGCCTAGCCTGCAGAAAACTATGGGAGAGGGCGGAGACAAGACCATCCTGCACAAGGAGAGAGAGCAGAGCTGTGGGAGGGGTCATGAAGGCCCCACCTACTACAAGTTGCCTGCAGAAAACTACAGAAGGGGGCGGAGACAAGACCACCCTGCACAAGGAGAGAAAGCAGAATTGTGGGAGGGGCCCAGCCTGCAAAAACTACAGGAGAGGGCGGAGCAAGACCACCCTGCACAAGGAGAGAGAGCAGAGCTGTGGGAGGGGTCAAGAAGGCTCCACCCAATACAGGTTGCCTGCAGAGAACTTTAAGAGGGGGCGGAGACAAGACCAGTCACCCTGCATTAAGGAGAGAGAGAAGAGCAGTAGGAGGGGCCCATCAGGCCCCACCCACTACAGAAAACTATAGAAGGAGGCGGAGACAAGACCAGTTCCCCTGCACAAGGAAAGAGAGCAGATCAGTGGGGGGGGACCATCAGGCTCCACCCACTACAGAAAACTAAAGAAGGAGGTGGAAACAAGACCAGTTCCCCTGCACAAGAAGGGAGAGCAGAGCTGTGGGAGGGGCCCAGCCTGTATAAAACTATAGGAGAGGGGTGGAGACAAGACCAGTCACCCTGCACAAGGAGAGAGAGAAGTGGGAAGGGCCCATCAGGCTCCACCCACTACAGAAAACTACATGAGGGGGTGGAGACAAGACAAGTCACCGTGCACCAAAATAGAGAGAGCTGTGGGAGGTGCCCATCAGGCTCCACCCACTACAGAAAACTACAGAAGGAGGCGGAGACAAGACCACTCACCCTGCACAAGGGAGAGCAGAGTGTGGGAGGTGCCCATCAGGCTCCACCCACTACAGAAAACTACAGAAGGAGGCGGAGACAAGTCCCCCGGCAAAAGGTTCACACAATGTAGCCAATCACAGCTCTTCTCTGTACGTGACTCTGTGTATTCAGGCTCCCCGATACATTGTCATTCTTTATTCGGAGGAGCGCTCTGATTCCCGGGTGACGCGTTTCTGCGCTGTGTAAGTCTGCGAACGTCCCGGAATTATTCACAATGTAACGTATAGAAGGGGCCGGCCTGAGCGCCGCCAATCCTCCATATTCCTCAATAATTCATGCCAGCCACTTACAGTATGTGATGAGTGATCGGAATATACCGTGCAGCAGGAAGCGCATTAGACACCGTCAGCGGGGGAGGGGGGTGTGACGGTGGTGGGGGGTGACGGTGGGGGGGGCGAAGGGGAGGGAGGGGGGGTGACGGTGGGGGGGAGGGGCATTTCCACACATAGGAGCAAACCAGCGCTCACGGCAAGATTATTGTAAGGAGAACTTTGATTGTGAGAAGTCCGGAGAATGAAAGGAACGCAGCTCTCCGCACTTGTATTAGCTTCCCCTCCAGGGACGTCTCCTGCTGCGTATCAATGAGGGGTCTACAGCGCGGGGGCGGGGCAGTGACATCAATGTGCTGCTCAGGGGAGGTGGGAAATGAGAGCGAAAAAACTGACAAGAAACTACAGGAATGCAAAGCAATCAAACCTGAGCTCATCAGAGTCCCCATCAGAGTCCCGATCAAAGCCCACCCTTACATCAAAGGTCCCAATCAGAGCTCCCCCCCTTCCATCAGAGTCCCCATCAGAGTCTTCCTTATATCAGGGTCCCGATCACAACCCACCCTTACATTAAAGGTCCCAATCAGAGCTCCCCCCCTTCCATCAGAGTCCCCATCAGAGTCTTCCTTATTTCAGGGTCCAGATCACAACCCACCCTTACATCAAAGGTCTCATCAGAGCTCCCCCTTCCATCAGAGTACACATGAGGGTCCCTTCTTACATCAGGGTCCCAATTTGAGTCCTTCTTGCATAAGAGTCTCCATCAGAGCTCCCTTCATAGTAGGGTTCACATCAGAGTCACCCCTTACATCAGAGTCCCAATCAGAGTCCCCCTTACAGCAGAGTACCCTTCAGAACGTCCCCCCTTCCATTACATCAGGATCCCAAGCAGACTCCCCTCTTACATCAAAGTAACCATCAGATTCCCCCCTCACATCAGGGTCCTGAGCAGAGTCACTCCTTGCATCAGGGTCCCAATCAGAGCCCCCCTCCCCACATCAGGGTCCCTATCAGGGTCTCCCCTTACATCAGAATGCCATCGTTTCTAGTGCCTAATGGAACAATGGAACCAGGGACTGAGTACCTGGGATCTTCAGGAGTATCTGCCGTGGGGTTCAGCATGGCAGGAGAGTATCTGTATGAACATCTAGAAATTTTTTGTGGTCAGGGCAGGCAGTAGATGGTTAGCAATATCCAGAGACAAGCCAAGGTCCAGGCAGGCAGTAGATGATTAGCATTTCCCCCGAGACAAGCTGAGGTCAGGGCAGGCAGTAGATGGTTAGCAATATCCAGAGACAAGCCAAGGTCAGGGCAGGCAGTAGATGGTTAGCAATATCCAGAGACAAGCCAAGGTCAGGGCAGGCAGTAGATGGACAGCAATATCCAGAGACAAACCAAGCTTGGGGCAGGCAGTAGATAGCAATATCCAGAGACAAGCCAAGGTCAGGGCAGGCAGTAGATAGCAATATCCAGAGACAAACCAAGGTCAGGGCAGGCAGTAGATAGCAATATCCAGAGACAAACCAAGGTCAGGGCAGGCAGTAGATAGCAATATCCAGAGACAAACCAAGGTCAGGGCAGGCAGTAGATGGTTAGCAATATCCAGAGACAAGCCAAAGTCGGGGGAGGCAGTAGATAGCTAGCAATATCCACAGACAAGCCAAGGTCAGGGCAGGCAGTAGATGGTTAGCAATTCCCCGAGACAAGCCAAGGTCAGGGCAGGCAGTAGATGGTTAGCAATATCCAGAGACAAGCCAAGGTCAGGGCAGGCAGTAGATGGACAGCAATATCCAGAGACAAACCAAGGTTGGGGCAGGCAGTAGATGGATAGCAATATCCAGAGACAAACCAAGGTCAGGGCAGGCAGTAGATAGCAATATCCAGAGACAAACCAAGGTCAGGGCAGGCAGTAGATAGCAATATCCAGAGACAAACCAAGGTCAGGGCAGGCAGTAGATAGCAATATCCAGAGACAAACCAAGGTCAGGGCAGGCAGTAGATAGCAATATCCAGAGACAAACCAAGGTCAGGGCAGGCAGTAGATAGCAATATCCAGAGACAAACCAAGGTCAGGGCAGGCAGTAGATAGCAATATCCAGAGACAAACCAAGGTCAGGGCAGGGAGTAGATAGCAATATCCAGAGACAAGCCAAGGTTGGGGCAGGCAGTAGATGGTTAGCAATATCCACAGACAAGCCAAAGTCAGGCAGGCAGTAGATAGTTAGCATTACCCCGAGACAAGCCAAGGTCGGGGCAGGCAGTAGATGGTTAGCAATATCCAGAGACAAGCCAAGGTCAGGGCTTGTAATGTTCAAATAGAGTGCCGCAGCCAATCGGGCTCGAGGGAATGGAACAGGAAGCGCCGCACTGCTGCCTAACAACTGTGAATAAACTGCACCACCTATGGCCAATGAGGGTGGAGGAGCGACCTTCCCTCAAGCTGGGCCCATCACCCAGCAACAGAGATGCTGACCAGGCAAAATGGCGTTGTTGTCATTGCACTGCGGCAGAGAGCGAAGCCGGGGGGGGGGGGGGGGGGTGAGTCGGTAAAAAAGACGATCGTTTATCTAATTAATGGACAGCTGCACACTTGAGCCCTTTTTTGCAGAGGACAGGTTCTCTTTACCACAAAGACCACAAATGATGAAGACCGGCATTCGGCAGAACGACCCTCTGTATGAACCGAGGACAGAACGCAGGACCGAGGAGCGCCTTGATGGACTAGCCCAGCTCTGATTGTAGCCGCGGGACTCGGGGAGCGTCTTATTAAACTTTATTAAGTTTGTGTTTTGCCACTAACAAGCGCTGAAAATGGAAGGATATCTGCCGCTGACAAATGGCGGCTCGTCACGTATAGACATCCTTTTACTTCCCTCAATAATCCTCCGCGGAAGTTTGGAGCCAGTTTTTGTAACCTTTTGTTTTTTTATTGATGGTGACCCCGGCTGACCTCTGGCATTCAGTGCACCTTTCCTCGCCTGAAAGTCGCCGGCTAATTTGTTTCTTCCTGAGCTCTGCCTGTGATTTACTGTTTAATGGGTCTCATAACCTTTACCGCTGCGACTATTCCTCCTATACCATGGCCGCAGGTACAAAGGAAGGTTTTTTTTTTTTTTTTACGCGGTCCCTATAGGCAGAGACAATTTCTTTTCATTTCCTTCCAATTTATCTGTCTTTGGGATGTTGACACCATTAAAAAAAAAGTGAGATGGAAGGACTCGGAATTGGAGGCGGCTGCCCTTTTTTTTTTTCCTTTAATCCGTTTATTGTACAGAGTTGTCACATTGATCATGACAAGGAACGGCCTTCGTGTCGGATATCAGCGTTGACATTCAGACAATGCAGAAGTTTAGTCCCACTTCTCCCTCTTAAAGGATCAGTCCACGCAGAAGTGAGATGTATTACGTGGCATCCTGTAAGAGGTCTGACTTTCATGAGATTGCGAAGGAGGCAATGGCCAATCAAAGGTTCAGCCTTTGATTGGCCTCCAACGCAGAGGAATCCTTGACATTCCGGTCTTTATCCACAATTCATGATACATTAGTGTGATGGTCAGAGCTCAATGGATTGCAAAGGAGGTAATGGCCAATCAAAGGTTCAGCCTACAAAGGTCCAAAAGCTAAGCCAGCCTGTCTCAACGTTTTCAACACAGAGGAACCCTTGAAAACCCGGCCAAAATGTAGTCCCACTTCTCCTTCTTAAAGGATCAGTCCGCTCAGAAGTGAGATGTATTACGTCGCATCCTGTAAGAGGTCTGACTTTTATGAGATCAATGGATTGCGAAGGAGGCAATAGCCAATCAAAGGTTCAGCCTACAAAAGTCCAACGCAGAGGAACCCTTGACTTTCCGGTTTCAGGGAACCCCGACCAAAATGACTTTATCCACAATTCATGATACATTAGTGCGATGGTCAGAGCTCAATGGATTGCAAAGGAGGTAATGGCCAATCTAAGGTTCAGCCTACAAAGGTCCAAAAGCTGAGCCAGCCTGTCTCAACGTTTTCAACGCAGAGGAACCCTTGAAAACCCGGCCAAAATGTAGTCCCACCTTTCCCTCTTAAAGGATCAGTCCACGCAGAAGTGAGATGTATTACGTGGCATCCTGTAAGAGGTCTGACTTTTATGAGATCAATGGATTGCGAAGGAGGCAATGGCCAATCAAAGGTTCAGCCTACAAAGGTCCAAAAGCTGAGCCCGCTTGTCTCAACGTTTTCAATGCAAAGGAACCCTTGAAAACCAGGCCAAAATGTAGTCCCACTTAAAGGATCAGTCCACGCAGAAGGGAGATGTATTACGTGGCATCCTGTAAGAGGTCTGACTTTTATGAGCTCAATGGATTGTGAAGGAGGCAATGGCCAATCAAAGGTTCAGCCTACAAAGGTCCAACGCAGAGGAACCCTTGACTTTCCGGTCTCAGGGAACCCCGACCAAAATGACTTTATCCACAATTCATGATATATTAGTGTGATGGTCAGAGCTCAATGGATTGCGAAGGAGGCAATGGCCAATCTAAGGTTCAGTCTACAAAGGTCCAAAAGCTGAGCCAGCCTGTCTCAACGTTTTCAACGCAGAGGAACCCTTACCCGGCCAAAATGTAGTCCCACCTCTCCCTCTTAAAGGATCAGTCCACGCAGAAGTGAGATGTATTACGTGGCATCCTGTAAGAGGTCTGACTTTTATGAGCTCAATGTATTGTGAAGGAGGCAATGGCCAATCAAAGGTTCAGCCTTTGATTGGCCTCCAACGCAGAGGAACCCTTGACTTTCCGGTCTCAGGGAACCCCGACCAAAATGACTTTATCCACAATTCATGATATATTAGTGTGATGGTCAGAGCTCAATGGATTGCGAAGGAGGTAATGGCCAATCAAAGGTTCAGCCTACAAAGGTCCAAAAGCTGAGCCAGCCTGTCTCAACGTTTTCAACGCAGAGGAACCCTTGAAAACCCAGCCAAAATGTAGTCCCACCTCTCCCTCTTAAAGGATCAGTCCACGCAGAAGTGAGATGTATTACGTGGCATCCTGTAAGAGGTCTGACTTTTATGAGCTCAATGGATTGCGAAGGAGGCAATGGCCAATCTAAGGTTCAGCCTACAAAGGTCCAACGCAGAGGAACCCTTGACTTTCCGGTCTCAGGGAACCCCGACCAAAATGACTTTATCCACAATTCATGATATATTAGTGTGATGGTCAGAGCTCAATGGATTGCGAAGGAGGCAATGGCCAATCTAAGGTTCAGTCTACAAAGGTCCAAAAGCTGAGCCAGCCTGTCTCAACGTTTTCAACGCAGAGGAACCCTTACCCGGCCAAAATGTAGTCCCACCTCTCCCTCTTAAAGGATCAGTCCACGCAGAAGTGAGATGTATTACGTGGCATCCTGTAAGAGGTCTGACTTTTATGAGATCAATGGATTGCGAAGGAGGCAATGGCCAATCAAAGGTTCAGCCTACAAAGGTCCAAAAGCTGAGCCCGCTTGTCTCAACGTTTTCAATGCAAAGGAACCCTTGAAAACCAGGCCAAAATGTAGTCCCACTTAAAGGATCAGTCCACGCAGAAGGGAGATGTATTACGTGGCATCCTGTAAGAGGTCTGACTTTTATGAGCTCAATGGATTGTGAAGGAGGCAATGGCCAATCAAAGGTTCAGCCTACAAAGGTCCAACGCAGAGGAACCCTTGACTTTCCGGTCTCAGGGAACCCCGACCAAAATGACTTTATCCACAATTCATGATACATTAGTGTGATGGTCAGAGGTAACAATGCTCCTTACATTTGTGGTCACTGGGAAGAATTACCCCCTTACAGATCGCTAAAAAGATCAATGGTGTCAGAGGGAACTTACCTGAGAGGCAAAAAGTGCTCATTGCTCAAGGAACCTCTGACAACCTCTGGAGGAACTCTAGTTGAGGAAACCTGAGCTAAGCCTTCGGGTAAGAGGGGGCTTGCGATTGGCTAGATGTTGGCACCAAGAGCACCAGTCTTTGCCTCACTCCTCTCCTTGCTAGAACCCTCCTGCTGAGGCTGTACCCTCCGCCATCTTGTACGCCACTCCATGCCAGAGGCCTCCAGATGACATTCCTAGTTGTTAACCTTTATATTCCTAAAGGAAGGATTGTGCACACAAAATAGGGTTAGCTGATGGGACTCAGGAAAAAGCATAAACAGTCACATCACATCGACATACATTCTGGAGTCACTTGACAATACATAGTCAACCACATTTAGTGGACAGTCTACAGCAGGCACATGTGAACGCATATGCAGCACTTTAAGCAGCCATCTCCCTCTAACAGTATCTCCTTCCACTGGGGGTCATTAGTACTCACAGGAGCAGGTGGCCATATCACATTGACATAGTATTCGGGGGTCACTTGACAGTACATTGCCCATTGCATTTAGTGGGCGGTCCGCAGTAGTCACATGTAAAAGCATCATGCAGCACTTTAAAGCAGCCATCTCTCTAACAGTCTCTCCCACTACCCAGGGTCATTAATACTCACTGGAATGGGATCTCTATAGTCACCTTCTCCATAGGTACACCTCTCCTGGGACCCTGCAGGGGGATAGCCTCAACCCTTAGCCTGGCCTAAACGGCCTTTCACAACCCGCCCTAGACCCCACCTCTACACCTCAGCCTGACTGTCTCTGGCCCCGCACCTTTCATTGGATTTCAGTTCTGTCAATCAAGGAGGCTCAGCATCACAAAAGCAAAGACAGCCTGCCTAGGAACGCCCACTCCTCCAGACTGACACCCACCCATCAAGGCACTTTGATATTTGCTCTCCCTAGGAATGAAGGCCCGATAAAGGAATACTGAGGCCGGATGCGAGGATGTTCTCAGGAAGTTATTGTACAGCACCCTGCCAGCCCCTCCAACCAGCCATAATCTGCCTGGATTGCATAGAAAAGCACAGAGACCCAGCGATGGCATTGATGGGACTAAAATAAGGTAAGGTATTTTTATTATATATAACAATTATTTATATAATAACAGTAATAATAATAACAACAACAATAATAATAATATTTTATTATATTTACGTATAAGATACAGTAAACATTATCTAATTATATGATATTTATTTTTATTATATTATTATTATATTATTATTATTATTTTTATATTCTTATTGTTATTATTACATTATATTATTATATTATTATTATATTATTATTATTATCATTATTATTATTATATTATTATTATTATATTATTATTATATTATTATTATTATTATTATCATTATTATTATTATTATTTTATTATTATTATATTATTATTATTATTATTATTATTGTTGTTATTGTTATTATTATTATTATATTATTATTGTTATCATTATTATTATTATATTATCATTATTATTATTATATTATTATTGTTATTATTACATTATATTATTATTATATTATTATTATTATTATATTATTATTATTATTATTATTTTATTATTATTATATTATTATTATTATTATTATTATTATTATTATTATTGTTGTTATTGTTATTATTATTATTATATTATTATTATTATCATTATTATTATTATATTATCATTATTATTATTATATTATTATTGTTATTATTACATTATATTATTATTATTATTATATTATTATTATTATCATTATTATTATTATTATTATATTATTATTATTATTATTATTATTATATTATTATTATTACATTATATCATTATTATTATTATTATTATATTATAATTACATTATATTATTATTATTATTATTATTATATTATTATTATTACATTATATTATTATTATTATATTATTATTATTATCATTATTATTATTATTATTATTATTGCTAATGCTCACTGATTGGCCATACTTGCTGCTTGTAGTTTTTTTTATAGTGTTACATAAAGTTGCAAATCTCATGACAGCTAATTAAATAGGTGAGTAAAATTTAGTCGATGGTTTTAAATAGGAGGAAAAAAAGAAAAAGAAAAGAAAGGCACGTTAAGCCTGTGAAATCCTCGGCAGATATTGTTGAGTGGATGTGAAGAAGTGATTGGAGTGGAATGGGGAACCTCGGCTCTAAGCCGCTCTTTTATTAGAGTGCGAATTGCCGCGATCGGCGTAATAACATTGTAATTCACAGTAATATGGAGCGGCTCGCCGGATCCAACAGACTCATTGCAGACGCGTCTCCAGCGATTCCTGTCAGCAAAACACATTGTAAGTGTATTTACTAAAGAGAGAAAACAGAGACTGATGACACTTATCTGAGAGAAACAAAAACTGCGGCGGGGAGTCTGCGATCACCGGGGGAAAAGTCGCACTGAGAATCCTCGTGTTTACCCAGACCTTCCACGGCGGGAGATCATTTCCTTGGATTCATCCTCAAGCTGGTGCTTGGCTGAGAGACGTGGATGGAGGGAGCGCCGGGAAGAGAGGCAGCCAGATAAAACTCCAGAAAGTACGCCGATGCAATGGTGGCAGAATAGTGGGTGGGTCAGATTGGCCCTTACCATGCTGGAACATCAGGTTTGACCGATCGATAAACAGGCCTGTAGCTATAAAGGGAAGTAAAAGAAGCGCCGGCCCTACATCAGTGGTGGTCAACGTGAAAATGGCAGAAGGTCTCAAGTGTGGCCCCCGATACCTCCAGAGGGCCGCACAATAGAAGTGTATTTTCATACACTCTGTGCCCCAAAATTTGGGTTCTGCTGCATTTTTGCACAATGCACACTGAAGTTGGATTACAATAACCCCCAGTATTGGGGTAAGTGGATTCAATACTGTAAAAGCCCCCAGCATTGGTGTCAGTAGATGCAATAAAACCCCCCAGCTTTGGTGTCAGTGGAGGGAGTTATCACCCCCAGTATTGGCGTCAAAGGAATAAAAAATAACCCCCTGGCATTGGTGTCAGGAGATGTAATAATAATCCCCAGCATTGGTGTCAGTGGACGCAATAATAACCCCCAGCATTGGGGTCAGTGGATGCAATAATAACCCCCAGCATTGGGATCAGTGGATGCAATAATAACCCCCAGCATTGGGTCAGTGGATGCAATAATAACCCCAGCATTGGGATCAGTGGATGCAATAATAACCCCCAGCACTGGTGTCAATGGACTCAATAATAACCCCCAGCATTGGGGTCAATGGATGCAATAATAATCCCCAGCATTGGGGTCAATGGATGCAATAATAACCCCCAGCATTGGGGTCAGTGGATGCAATAATAATCTCCATCATTGGGGTCAGTGGATGCAATAATAACCCCCAGCATTGGGGTTGGTGGGTGCAAATATAAACCTGAACATTGGTGTTAATGGACACAAAAAAACCCCCCAGTATTGATATTGGATGCAATAATAATCCCCAGCATTGGGTCAGTGGATACAAAAAAAAGACTCCCAGCCTTGGTGTCAGTGTGTGCAATTATAACCCCCAGTACCAGTGTCAATGGATGCAATAATAACCCCTAGCATTGGTGTCAATGGGCACAACAAAAACCCCAGCATTGGGGTCAGTGTATGCAATAATAACCCCCCACCCTTGGTGTCAGTGCATGCAAATATAACCCCCAGTACCAGTGTCAATGGGTGCAATAATACCCCCCAGCATTGGGGTCAATGGATGCAATAATAACCCACAGCATTGGGGTCAATGGACTCAAAAATAACCCCCAGCATTGGGGTCAATGGATGCAATTATAACCCCCAGCATTGGGGTCAATGAATGCAATTATAACCCCCACCATTGGTGTCAATGGACTCAATAATAACCCCCGCCATTGGTGTCAATAGACTCAATAATAACCCCAGTACTGGTATTGTATGCAATAATAACCCCTGACATTGGTGTTAGTGGATGCAATAATAGCCCTCAGCATTGGCATCAGTGGATACAATAAAATACCCCCAGCTTTGGTGTCAGCGTATGCAATTATAACCCCCAGTACTAATGTCAAAGGGTGCAATACTAACCCCAACCAAAAAAATGTAAGGTAGTGGCACTTACTGGACTGGTCAGAAGAAGTGGGCTGATAGAGTGAAGCTTGGAAGGATAGGCTGCGAGGCGGAGTAAGGCAAGCTCCAGTTGGAGATCTGCAGTTGTCATGATCTTCCCCCCACTCCCACCCAATTTATGGGTTTATGTTGTAGCAGATGATGGCAGTTTGGGGTCCTTGAGGGGGGTTTACATCTGGTTTTTATTGGGAAAACAATGGAGACTCATCTTTGGTGTGGTGGCCTATAGTCCGGTTAACTCATGGTGACTGGGTATAGACCGGTATGTGTCTCAGATAATCCCCCAGCTAATTGGTGTCACCAGAAGGTTTTTGGCATGGTTATATGGTGCCTTCAAGGACCCACAACCTCGTTTGATTTGTCCTGTTATGTTTGTTATTTACATTTATTTAAATGGTGTGTTTTTTTTTAATAATATAAGGTTGCTACGGCTAATTCAACTCCCCTGTAGAGTAGTGTGCCTGTGGAGGGACATGGGGAGGTGGAGTTGGGATGGTGGTCAGATGTGAGTTAATAGATAGGTGACCTCTGACCTACCCTGGTAAAGTTCATGACCGAAGAAGATCAATTAGGTTCATATGGAGTAGATCAGCTCCATTGGGACCACTCCTAACAAAAAGAGGGGGCCCCTTATCTCCGGGACCCAAAGCTTAAGATCCAGGTGTAAAGAGTCTAATGGGAGCATCATTCCAAACATACAAACATAGTGTTTGCACATAACCAGGGATGAGCTGGGTTCGGTCCAAGCTTGGTTTGAACCCAGTTTGCCAGAACTCGTGGGAAGCTGATTGCATACCTTATTGCCCAATAGCGGCATTACCCGCCTTGCAGAGGCTCATGACGTCATTGACCTAATATGGCCATGTGGTTGTGATTGGGCCAGCAGGGATGTGCTCATGTGACAGCCTCTCATTGGTTTTGCCGAACTGGGTTCAAACCGGGTTTGGACCGAAGCCAGCACATCCCTACTCATAACAAGACAACATAAAACCTCCAACGCATTTCGGGGAATCACACCCCCTTCATCAGGGCTGCTATACAAAATAATTCAGGTAAACATGGCAGATAAAAATATTAAAAGATTTCGGACTCTCGATCTTTGGTTTGCTACTGTCATTGGACTCCTTACCAAGTTGTGACATTCAGGTGTGTTGGGGTGGGAAGGACTTCCTGCTTGAGGTCTCTGACCTTGTTTGGAAACAGAACACCGATGACAGGTCCACTTTAAGTATCACTTTTGGGCAGAAGGACCTTAACATGAGAGAAATATAATAATATTAGATACATGAACTGCGGCGTTCTGCAGCACAATGCGTTCTTGTAGAGGAGCACAAGGGTGCGGCGTGTTTATTACATGCAGACATGAAGATTACACGCCGCCAATGTGATTACATGCGGGCTGGTTGGGTCTGGCTGCTGAGACACAGTCAGTGCGGAGAAGAATAGAGAGAGAAAACCTTTTCTTCCTGTAATACCGCCGGACTATGTAACAAGATGAGCTTACACGCTTCAAGAGCTGATCAGCTCAGCCGCTAATACACTGCGAGAGCATAGAGCCGGGGCCCCAGTAATCACAAGAAGTGAGGAATGGACGGCTTGACTGACAATGTCTTCCTTGGGGGATGGCACCTTCCTCACCCCTGAGATCTGATTGGACCTCCAGGAACCCCTCTGAAAAGATCTGCAAAATGATTGGTTGTCTCTCCACCATGTTCGGCCCACTGTAACTGCTCACTTCTACCTGGTTTGCTTTTTCAGATTTATAGATATGAAATGTGACAAGTCGTGATGTCGGGGGACAGAGAGGTGGGAAAAGAAGATCCTTTCCCTTTCCTTTCCTTTCTTTGCCTTTTCTCCTTCCCTTTCCCCCTTCCCCTTCTTTTCCTTTCCTTTTCCCCTACCCTTTCTTTGCCTTTCCCCTTTCCTTTCCTCCTCCCTATCCTTCCCTTTCCTTTCCTTTCCTTTTCTCCTTCCCTTTCCTTTCCTTTCCTTTCATTTCTTTCCCTTTCCTTTCCTTTTTTCCTTTTTTCCCTTCTTTCTAAAACCTATTATAGTTTTCTATTCTCATAATCTATGTATATCAATCCATTCATCCATCCTATTCTTACAATATATTTATATCCATTCATCTATGTCCCCATCCATACATCCTACTCATATATTCTATATCCATCCATTCTATTCTTGTAATCTATATATATATCTCTTGAAATTGTTCTAATGTGTTAAAATGGGAAATGTTGGAATTTTGGGAGGTAGTAGTACATGGCAACTACTATCTATCTATCTATCTATCTATCTATCTATCTATCTATCTATCTATCTATTATCTATCTATCTATCTATCTATCTATCTATCTATCTATTATCTATCTATCTATATCTATCTATCTATCTATCTATTATCTATCTATCTATCTATCTATCTATCTATCTATCTATCTATCTATTATCTATCTATTATCTATCTATCTATTATCTATCTATCTATCTATCTATCTATCTATCTATTATCTATCTATCTATCTATCTATCTATCTATCTATCTATTATCTATCTATCTATCTATTATCTATCTATCTATTATCTATCTATTATCTATCTATCTATCTATTATCTATCTATCTATCTATCTATCTATCTATCTATCTATCTATCTATCTATCTATCTATTATCTATCTATCTATTATCTATCTATTATCTATCTATCTATCTATTATCTATCTATTATCTATCTATCTATCTATCTATCTATCTATCTATCTATCTATCTATCTATCTATCTATTATCTATCTATCTATCTATCTATCTATCTATCTATCTATCTATCTATTATCTATCTATCTATCTATCTATCTATCTATCTATCTATCTATCTATCTATCTATTATCTATCTATCTATCTATCTATTATCTATCTATCTATCTATCTATCTATCTATCTATTATCTATCTATCTATCTATCTATCTATCTATCTATCTATCTATTATCTATCTATCTATCTATCTATCTATCTATCTATCTATCTATCTATCTATTATCTATCTATCTATCTATCTATCTATCTATCTATTATCTATCTATCTATCTATTATCTATCTATCTATTATCTATCTATATCTATCTATCTATTATCTATCTATCTATCTATTATCTATCTATTATCTATCTATCTATTATCTATCTATCTATTATCTATCTATCTATCTATCTATCTATCTATCTATCTATCTATCTATCTATCTATCTATCTATCTATCTATCTATCTATCTATCTATCTATCTATCTATCTATCTATCTATTATCTATCTATCTATCTATCTATCTATCTATCTATCTATCTATTATCTATCTATTATCTATCTATCTATCTATCTATCTATCTATCTATCTATCTATCTATCTATTATCTATCTATTATCTATCTATCTATCTATCTATTATCTATCTTTCTATCTATCTATCTATCTATCTATCTATCTATCTATCTATCTATCTATCTATCTATTATCTATTATCTATAATTATCTATCTATCTATCTATCTATCTATCTATC